>NC_133364.1:25885460-25959796 GCF_049309525.1 Garra rufa
ATATATATATATATATATATATATATATATATATATATATATATATATATATATATATATATATATATATATATATATATATATATATATATAGAATGAAATATGTATGTTTAGCTATGTATAGCTTGTTTTGTCTTCATGAGCATGATCTATTTAAATCCGCATGTTATAATTGCAGAGTATGCTTCTAACCACATATCGACAGCTGTAGTTACAAGCACAAAATAATGTTCGTTACTAAATCATTGAAGTTTCGAAAACTAAATCATTAAACCATGTTGGTTTTGGAACAATATGAAGATGAGTACATTTTGATTTTATTTTTTGAAAATGAACTTACCATTAGCATTTCTTTCAATCTGGCTGACTCTGAACAGGAAAATGGGCTAGGTTTGATGACAATTGATGTTGTCTGTCTGTATCTGCCAAAGAGTAGTCATTCCATTCTAAAATCTGCTTGCATCCTACCCCAAACTGACCCAGGATAACAATAATCCCCATCCACACTGATCCAGGGTCAGATTAACATCTACCCACTACGATCTGCTGCTCTAATCTAATAAACCGAAGAGCAAAACTGACCCAGAGAGCAATCCTTCTATAATATGCTTTCTCAAAAGCGCACCATGCTGTTTATTTCCTCATAAGCGGCAATTGAAAAGGTCCCTAATCCAATAGTGTGAAAACTAGAATCTTCTAGAGAGGCACTTTCAGACGTTGCCTCATTCTTTTCAAGTCCAATTAATTTTCTTCTAGCAATAAAGCTCACATCTTTATGGTTGACATTTTGATGGTAAGATTTTCCAAAAGACCTCACCGCTGCTGCCACCACTACTCCCCCCCTCCTTCACTCCCCCCCTCCTTCAATCAATTTCATGTAACTTTGTAATATTGCAATAATTTGGGCTCTTGAGTTAATGTCTCTTAAAATGTTCTTCTACTATTAGCAATTAAGTACGCAATTAAGAATGTTTACATGATGGAATTCCGGAGTAATGGCAATTTACTTCAGATCCCACTAATTAAAAAGGATCCCAGTATAACGTGATTTTGCTTTATTGATAATTTGATGACTTTCAGCTCTGGGTTTGATTGTGTTATGACTTAATTTGGCTTTAATCATTTGATATCAGTTTTGGCTGTAACCGAAAGACTGAATGCAGACAAGCAGTATTCGACTCCTTCACTTTTTTTCTTTTTTTTTGTCTCCCTCATTTTCATTATATCTGCATAATTTCTTTCATCAGCAGCAATGTGTAATTAAAGTGTAATTAAAATTTCCCAAGTGAAAGTTTGATCATCAAAAGCTTTGAAGTGGAAGGCAGCTGACCTGTTGTGCACTTGAAGTCACGACCTAAACAATCAAGAGTTGCTTCCATCAGTGTTCTTCTGTGTTTGAGTGTGTAATACAGGTGTCTATGAACCACTGGCTTCATGCATTAGTATCATTAGTACTCTACATGCTCAGACTACTAGTGCTCTGTTTTAGAATATATTAAATCAAACACTTACTTAATACTGTAATATGTCAGTATTATAATGTGATACAATCAAATAACAAAACTGTTCAATAAACTTCCACACACAATTATTCTTTTGTCTTACACTATATTTGTTCTACTAATGTTTTATAAATTCTGCCAAAGTTAGCATGTAGTTAAATTGTGTTAAGTTATGTTTTGGTATGCATTTTAGATGTATTGGTCTAACCTAGTGTAGTCAAGTTGATTTAGATATTTATTTATTTATTTTTTGTGATAGTTTAGAATTCCAATTTTCTATTAACCAATTAAGCAATAATGCATTTTTTTGTGATTTTAATAAAACACACATGCAACAAACTGTGCACCAATAGCTGAGTTTCTATCTAAAGTTGCAAATTTAACTTTCGTGCAAAATTGAAAAATGTCCTAAAACATTCACAAGTCAAAGAGAACAAAATCGTTACTTCCTGATAAACTGCGAATCCAACATTGCAAATTTAACTTATTTGCAAAATTGGAATATTGCGTTTCCACCCAAAAAGTCAAAGACAACAAAATTGCCACTTCCTGAATAACTGGCACTAGTCAATATATCACTAGCTGGGTTTCCATACAGCGTTGCGGATTTAACTAACAGCATGCACAAACTTGGAATATTGCAAAAAACATTTGCTAATAAGCACTGTTTCCATCCAACGAATCTAAAAGAATAAAATCACCACTTCCTAATAAACTGACACTAGCCTATATAACACTAGTTGTGTTTCTATCCATTTTTTGCAAAATTGGAATATCATATTAAACATTTGCAAATAAGCATCGCTTCCATCCAAAAAGTCAAAGAGCACAAAATGCTCACTTCCTGATAAACTGGCACTAGCCTATATTACACTAGCTGCATTTCTGTCCAAAATTGCAAATTCACCTTAGGTGCAAAACTGGAATATCAAATAAAACATTTGCGAATAAACAGCGCTTCCATCTAACTAATCAAAAAGAACAAAATCATCATTTCCTGATAAACTGGCACTAGCCTATATAACACTAGTTGTGTTTCTATCCAATTTTGTGAATTTAACCTGTGTGCAAAATTGGAATATTACATATTCCATATATTACAATACATTTGCAAATAAGCACTACTTCCATCCAATGAGTCAAACAGAACAAAACCGTCACTTCCTGATAAACTGGCACTAGCCTATATATCACTAGCTGGGTTTCCATCCAACATTGCAAATTTACCTAAAGTGCAAAATTGGAATACCAAATAAAATATTTGCGAATAAGCACTGCTTCCATCCAAAAATTCAAAGAGAACAAAATTGTCACTTCCTGAAAAACTGGCACTAGCCTATACAGTGGTTAGTTCAGTTTCTCTAGCCACACCGAGGCCAGATTACTGCCACACCTGTTCGCAATCAAGAAATCACTTAAATAGGACCTGCCTGAAAAAGTGAAGTAGACCAAAAGATCCTCAAAAGCTACACATAATGTTGAGATCCAAAGATATTCAGGAACAAATGAGAAAGAAAGTAATTGAGATCTATCACAGTGAGAGCCATTATCCACAAATGGCGAAAATATGGAACAGTGGTGAACCTTCCCAAGAGTGGCCAGCCGACCAAAATTACCCCAGAGTGCAGCGACGACTCATCCAAGAGGTCACAAAAGACCCCACAACAACATCCAAAGAAAGGCAGAACTTGTCTCAGTTAAGGTCAGTGTTCATGACTCCACCGTAAGAAAGACACAGGGCAAAAATGGCCTGCATGGAAGAGTTCCAAGACGAAAAACACTTCTGAGCAAAAAGAACATAAAGGCTCATCTCAGTTTTGCCAGAAAACATCTTGATGATCCCCAAGACTTTTGGGAAAATACTCGGTGGACTGACGAGACAAAAGTTTAACTTTTTGGAAGGTGTTAAATGGAAATGGAACCATGAATTCTGCTGTCTACCAAAAAAATCCTAAAGGACAATGTCTGGCCATCTGTTTGTGACCTCAAGCAGAAGCGAACTTGGGTTCTGCAGCAGGACAATGATCCAAAACACACCAGCAAATCCACCTCTGAATAGCTTAAGAAAAACAAAATGAAGACTTTGGAGTCTAGTCCTAGTCAAAATCCTGACCTGAATCCTATTGAAATGCTGTGGCATGACCTTAAAAAGGCGGTTCATGCTCGAAAACCCTCCAATGTGGCTGAATTACAACAATTCTGCCAAGATGAGTGAGCCAAAATTCCTGCACAGCGCTGTAACAGATTCATTGCAAGTTATCGCAAATGCTTGACTGCAGTTGCTGCTGCTAAGGGTGGCCCAACCACTTATTAAGTTTAGGGGGCAAACACTTTTTCACACAGGGCCATGTGGGTTTGGATTTTGTTTTCCCTTCATAATAAAAAACTTAATTCAAAAATGTTGCATGTTTTGTTTACTTGTGTTATCTTTAATTTATATTTAAATTTGGTTGATGATCTCAAACATTAAAGTGTGACAAACATGCAAAATAAATAAATAAATAAATAAATAAATAAATAAATAAATAAATAAATAAATAAATAAGGAAGGGTGTGAACACTTTTTCACACCACTGTATATCACTAGCTGGGTTTTTTCCAAAGTTGTGAATGTAAATTATGTGCAAAATTGGAATATCGTATAATACATTTGCAAATAAGCACCACTTCCATCCAACAAGTCAAAGAGAATAAAACCGTCACATCCTGATAAACTGGCACTAGCCTATATCACTAGCTGGGGTTCTATTCAATGTTGTGAAAACACATGCGCAATATTGGAATAAGGCATAAAACATTCACAAATAAGTGCTGTTTCCAAAGAGAATAAAATTAATTATGTATGTAAATTTTCTTACAGTAAAATAAACCAATAAACTAAAACCTTAAGATTACATGAGATTATATGAACACCGAAAACTTGTTAGTGATAAGACACTCATATGTGTGCATTTCGTAAGAATAGAGTTATGGAATTTTTTCATCAGTTATATTTCTAGGCCTCAAACAAGCATTGTTATTATTTTTGTGAAAGGAGCTGTTGCACAGAGTGACAGTCGAGAGCAACACCAATAATGAATGCAGTGTGTGTGTGCGTGGATGTGTGTGTTCATCACTGCCTCAGAAGTATTACTTATATTAAAACAAACAGCTGTATGAAAGAGCTTATTAAAACTTCAAACCTGTACTCAAACTCAATATATACAGCGAGAAAACAAGAATAAGAGAGAGAAATAAAAAGTCACAGACCACAGATGCATCTTGTTCCTTTGGTGTGGGTGGAGAGCTGTCAGCATGTCCTATAAGGCCGTTAAATTCAGGGAAAATAAATAAATAAAAAACAGAACAGAGAGAGATAAAACACGGGATAGTAGGGAAAAGAGGAAGGTCAGAAGAAACAGAAGAGGACACAGATACTTCATGAAAAATGCACCCACGCAAGACATACATTACAATACATTTTTGCTGAACAGGAGGTTCAGGAGAGACTGAACACTTTCTTTCTGTGTGTGTGTGTGTTTACTATTATTGTGAGCAATAAAATGCAAATATTATATGATATGATATAATTTACAAACCAGCTTTTTCCTCCTACATTCACCATTCAGCCAAACCTCTCCTCCTCATCCTCTTCTCTTCCTCTCATCTCTCCATCCCTAATCCATGCCTCCCACTCCTTCTCCAATTGAACATATTCGCTCCTGCTTTCGTCCATGCATCTCCCTATCGATCTGTCTATCATCTCTTCCCCTATCCATCTTCATGTGGTTGGAGTATGTGAATATTTATCTTCTCCCAAGTGAAATGATTCCCTCATAATGTTTTTATTGGCACTAAAAAAAAGCCCGTCTGTACAATCTCTTTTCCAATATTTGCCTAATTCTCTCACCTTGGATTGCACAATTTAATGAAATCTGAAATATAAAAAAGAAATCTTATTAGCGCAAGAACACACAATGCTAAAATCCACTGACACTTCAACCGATTACATAACGTAAGCCTTTCTGTTCTGTTCTCGAGGGCTGAAAGACTTGTGGTGGGGTCTATGTAATACCACTTAATTAGGAGATAAAACCATACATGAACACATACCCTTTCAAACGGCTATATACAGAAATTAAACCACATAAAAAGAGCAATGAAGCCTTCAGAATTATAGTGACATTAAAATGATAGTTTATCCAAAAATGAAAATTCGGTCATTAATTACTCACCCTCATGTCTTTCCAATCCGAGAGCTTTCTGACCCCGGTTGCTGTCTATGCATTCAAAAAGCTTTTGAGTTTCATTAAAAATATCTTAATTTATGTTCCGAAGATGAACAAAGGTCTTATGGGTTTGGAACAACATGAGGATGAGTAATTAACGACAATTTTTTTATTTTATTTTTGAGTGAACTAAGCATTTATTACATTGTAATAAATGATTTATAACAATGTTATAAGTAATAAACCATCTAAATGAAATAAGAAGGTGCAAAAAAGTACTAAAACACATTTTTGCCTTGGGAATGGAAATCTAATTGAGTAAGAGTGCAAGTATTCAGTTTATATATTAAAAACCTTGGATATTTTTTGACAATAGTAAGTACAAGTCATGCAAGAATGTGTAATTCACAGCTAACGTATCATGGACACAAATAGGTTTTTATATTTATGACTTTTAAATGTAAGAACAGGAAGAGCACTGCAAAAAATGCTTTTCGTATTTAGATGTTTTGTCGTTTCCAGCCAAAATATCTGAAAATTCTTAAATCAAAAAGAATTTTCTAGACAAGTAAAAATTATTTTCTTGTTTTTTAGAAAAACCAAGTCAAAATTAAGTAAGTTTTTGCTTAGAACAAACAAAATAATCTGCTAATGGGGTAAGAAAAAATCTTATTTCAAACAGAAAACAAGATTATTTTTCTTCGTTCATTTTCAGAGCACAAATTAAGATTCTTTTTTTTTTTTATGAAATCCAAGAGCTTTCTGACCCGGTTGCTGTCTATGCGTTCAAAAAGCTTTCGGATTTCATCCAAAATATCTTCATTTGTGTTCCGAAGATGAACAAAGGTCTTACGGGTTTGGAACAACATGAGGATGAGTAATTAATGACAACATTTTTTTTCATTATTGAGTGAACTAACCGTTTATTACATTGTAATAAATGAATTATAACAATGTTATAAGTAATCAACTATTTAAATGAAATAATAAGGTGCAAAAAAGTATTAAAACACATTTTGGCCTTGGGAATGAGAATGTAATTGAGTAAGAGTGCAAGTATTCAGTTTATATATTAGAAACCTTGGATATTTTTTGACAATAGTGAGTACAAGTCATGCAACAATGTGTAATTCACAGCTAACGTATCATGGACACAAATAGGTTTTTATATTTATGACTTTTAAATGTAAGAACATGAAGGGCACACAATCAAAGTAGCAATTCAAAGCTAAAGCGATGATGCAAGATTATCCTGATTAATTTCACTGCTATTGTGTGTTATGTGTGTGTGTGTGTGTGTGTGTGTGTGTGTGTGTGTGTGTGTGTGTGTGTGTGTGTGTGTGTGTGTGTGTCCAAATCACCCCTGCTGCTAGCATTCATCAACTATATTAATCAATGTGTCAGCCTTCAATCCAATTAGATTAACTCTGTTCTACCTGTAAACACATCATCACACTCGCCAGCCAGGTTCCAGAATAACTACATCATCCAAGTAAACAACACAAGTCTCTAATAGAGACAAGGTGAAAAGTAGAACAACAATGTCAAGTTTTTGATATCTCACTGATATGAAAAGAACATACAACCAATGAATTAGGATGACTTGTGAAACCTCTTAAGGCTGTGACACACCAAACCGACAACAATGAACTAGCGGCGATGAAAGCCAACTGTGTTGTCGCCTCACGCCATGTGCTGATGGGCCAAAAATTTGTGCTTGAACACACTGCAATAACTACAGCCAACGGCCAACTAGAGTGTACGCTCTGCACTTGCGTGAGAGAAAATAACTGTCTGTATCAGCTAGTAGCAGTAGTATATGAGAGTTATGAAAATACACACATATTTGAATGTTCAGGTATGGTGATAAAATTGGTTTGCTAAGCTGAACAACCAATCAGAGTGATCGGTCTCACCAACTGCCTGACACCAATTCAACTTACTCAATTAACCTAAAAAAAAAAAAAAAAAAAAAAAAAAAACACACACAGACAGTGTGGAAAAGAAGCCAAAACTGAACTGACAGATGCTCAACTATGGCCTTTAGGTGTTAGCAAAAAATCAGTCATCCTGAAAAACACTTTCCACATTTATAGGAAACAATTGGCATATCTATCTCATTTACTTTCAAATAATGACCTCAAACTAAATGCTTTAATTTCTCTCAAATTTTCGAAAAATTTCCTTTCTTATTATTTATTAAGAACCAAGTTTTTTTTTTTTTTTTTTTTTCTTAAATAGTGCAGATTCACTAAATATCCTCTGCGCTGTTTAAAGGGTCAATGGCAGAAGAAGAAAGAGGGGTAAAACACTTTTTAATTAAAATGTTATTTGTATTCATGTTGGTTTAGAAAAATTTTATACCAATTTTAACAAACATTTATATTTAATGGTGATAAAAAGTCATACGGTACATAAGTGAAAAGTCATATTTAGCAAGCAAGAAAGTAAATAAATTAATTTCCAAGGTTGATTTTTTTTTTTACAAATATCATTAATTATTATTAAAAAATATGATTTATTTTAGAAGTTACACAACAAGTTTTAGATAATTAAAAAAAAAAAAAAAAAACCTTATACCAATTTTTACAAAAGCTTTTATTTAATGGCCTAAAAATGTCAGTGAAAAGTCAAGTGAAAAGTAATATTTAGTATGCTTAAAAATGAATGAATTAATTAATAAATATTTAAATATTTTCATGTTTTCAATGTCAATTTTAGAAGTCACCCAACAAGACATAAAAACAGTAAAACTTTACAATAAGGTTCATTAGTTAACATTAGTTAGCTAGATTAGTTACCATGAATTAAGAATAGACAATAATTGTACAGAATTTATTAATCTTAGTTAATTTCAGCATTTACCACTGCATTATTAAAATCACAAGTTGTGTTTGTTAACATGAGTTAATGCATTGTGATCTAACTCAAACAAGCAATGAGCAAACTGTAACTAACATTACCAAAGATGAATGAATAGTTTAATAAATGTATTGTTCATTGTTTGCTTATGTTAGTTAATACATTAACCAATGCTAACTAATTAAACTTTATTGAAAAGTCTTCCAAAAACAAACAAACAAACAAACAAACAAACGGTTTTAATCGTAAAAAAAACAAGTAGGATTACCCAACTATTAATTTTCGCTCCTCAACTACAAATTTTTGTTAACAAATAAGTTTCATCAACAACATTTTTTTCACTTTCGAAAATGAAGACGATAACGAACTAAAAACTTGTTTTTAATGACAAATTAATGAAAGGAAATAATGAAAACCATTTACATTTTCATCAACTAATTAAAATGAGAGGAAAATGTTTTTGGGAGGGACGATTTGTAAAAAGATCCAGTCAGAACGCTCTGATCTACTTGGCGAGACATAAGTTTGCATACACATGCTGCACGTCTCATTAACTGTTAAAATAAATGTCAATGTCTGGGAGTAAGAGAAAAGCAGACAAATGGATAAAAAAGTGTGATGACGTGAAGGATAAGTTGTAAAAGATGGTTTTCTGAGCGCACACACTCAAATCACACACACAGAAAAGCACCTCTCAAGACAGTGTACGAGTACTGAAGTCAGTTCTCTTTCACGTCTTATTGCACTTGAAACTGAGAAATACACAAAAAAAGATATCAAATTGTCTGTTTTCATGAGTATTCACGTAAACACACTGTTTACATCTTAAGTGAACATATTTACTTATATAGCACATTTAAACAACTAGTTTATACCAAAGTACAAAATCAATAATATAAAAACAAGATGAAGTAAGAAAATAAAGTTTACAGTAATAAAAATTACAGTACACAAAATACACATCAACCAAAAGCCTGGGAATACAAGTTGGTCTTCAGCCGTGATTTAAAAACCGTAATGGTGGTCGGGAAAAACAGTTGGGAAAATATCCTACCTGATCTCATGACAAAAACATACCTGTGGGAACTTTTTCGTAAGACAAAATATGCAAAATGCATACCAATAAGAATATATCAATGCAGTTTCCAACCGAAATTACCGCTAGAGGTGGTAAAACCGCAAGCACTTGGAATCATTTTCGTACACAGTTATGATTACAGCTCCATATGTTTCGCTTTCCGGGCAAAACAAGCTTGCTCGGTAGCTCAGACTTTACACCGACGGTCAAAAGTAGGGTTGCGTGAGGTTAGTTATTAATATGCTAGCAGTTATGAGTAGATTTCTACTCAGTCACAGAGCTGTCAAACAAACTCAGACATGCAGATAGGTCTCCAAAAACGAAATCACACTCAAACAAACCTGCGGCAAAACTCCAGTTGCATAACAAACATCACAATAAAGCATCATGACATATTCAAGCCGTAGGGTTTTGTTCTGGTTTATTCCTCTTATCCTCTTAAACTCCTCCACAGCTTTGCATATGGACAGATGAACTCAATATAACGATGTATCATTAAGGCACTACAATTCCCAGAGTCCCTTGCAGCTCACAGCCATCATTTACTAAAAGAAAAGAGCTAATCCACACTTAAACACTTGGATCTATTGATTCCAGACTTGACAATTAGTTACTTACTATGTTAACCTAGAAAGTCACAGCAAATCCACTGAGAATCAAGAACCCTATGTGACTGACATGTACATGCATGTTGCATTTTGCCCTGGAGATGTTTTCTCAGACATACTGTATATCAAATCAAAATTCAGTTTGGTAGCGAGTGACATAGAGACTATCGGGATCCAATGACAAAAGTCTGAAAACATACAGAACCAATCTGGCAGAGTAGATGTCCTTCACTCCTGAAAAATAATGGTTCTTTATTGGCATCTGTGGAGAGAGGTTCTTTTTTTTTTTTATATTCCTAACTTCTTAATTGATTGAAACAAACAAACGAAGAGCTTGCATTCTCAAAGCACTTTCTGGGTATCTTAATGAAGACTACAAAAACCTCATGAAGGAGTATGCAGTAAGTGTTCTCAGGCAGTTTTTGTGAATATTTAAAGTCCCCCCTTCACTAGACTATACAAAACAGGGCTCCTATATGGTCAAAATCTACATATTATTGTCAAGATATATAGACACATGAAGTATATTTAATTTAGGGTTGTCAGAAGTACCGACTTCAGTACCAGACAGTACTGGAATTGTGATGATAGCAGCATTTCTGGGAATGTTGAGCATTGTTGAGCGGATTCACAAACACCATAGTCGACCATAGTGTTCATGATCACTGTGATTGGCTACAATGATCATTGCTTCACACTCTTTACTGAGTGCTTACACAGATTACACTCCCACACGGTAGCGTTTGTAAGCCATGTCTCTCAACGGATTTGTCTAAGCATATATATTAAGGAACCTCTGACTGATCCGCAGATAGATGTGGCTTTTTAAACGTTCCGCTGTGCTAATCTGTGTGAGCGCTCTGTGAAGAATGTGAAGTGATGATCATTGTAGCCAATCACAGTCATATTTGTGGAGCACATGAAAACTATGGCCTATCAGCCGTGTTTGAGAATCTGCACAAAATTCTTGCAGGTGCTGAAACCTGTACTTTTGGCAACCCTAACAAGCACAGCAGAACTGTTTTGTTCATAATTGTAACATAACATTATTACATAAAATGTACATATAACTAAAATGTGATAGTGACAAATCTGAAAGAGTTTTATGTACTTAGAAATATTTTGTCAACTTTACCAGAATTTCTTTTGTTCATTCAACTATATTGTTACTTGTAGAAACTATGCTTGTGTGGAACCACTTGACACTCTTTTTTTATGTAAGTCCGACAAATCATTTTTTTTGAGTGAACTCTGCTAAAGGAATTAACATAAATGTCTATTTCTGTTTGACTCACATTCACTGTGAGTGTTGTGCCATGACTCAACGTTCACTTACAGTTAAGACTTCTGTCTGATGTTTTCTATCCAGGCTATGCCCCTGCTATCTTCAGACATGACTACTAAACTCCACACGCTAGCTCCATATTTCTGTTTGAATAATACATAAGACCCTTAAAAGGGCCAGGAACGGCAAGTTCTGTAGTGTATATCTTGTTCTCTATGATCTACAAGCATAACTCACCTCAAACAGCCATATCCTCTGTGTCTAAAAAGAAGATGAGATCTCATCCGTCAGAACTCAAGTGCAACCTCTTCAAAAACACTTGCTAGTATTGATACACCGTCTTGTGCACTTCATGCTATTGTGGTTAATGATTAAAAAAAAAAAAAAAAATCACAATTTTCAGAATTGATGCAACCTGATCTTAACATAAATGTGACTTTTTTTAAGGAAATATTACAAATACTCAGCTTTTAAATCAACAAGCAAATAACCTAAAAACAATTTAAAGAATTTAAACATAAATCAGTCGTTTTATTTTTCAATGTGAGTGGCTGATTAACCTACAAATGTGACAATTTCTCCATATATCATTCTGAATAGGTCAAACTGCTGGTAAAAATGGACTAATTGCAAGGTAAACTACTCGCCCACTCAAATGTCACCACTTTAGTTCATGTATGAATCAAAATGAATTTAAATTGACTTTAAATGGCCTGAGAGTGGGTTGGTTTTTAGCAAGCACTTAGCTCTGAAATAAATGAATATGATCACAATCAATGACGTAATGATTTCTTGTTTCTTAAGAGTGTACAACGTACAATAAATACACAGCACTAAACAATTCCAAGTGTGTGAGAAGTCACTGCCTCTTCATTTCTTAAGTCCACCACATGCCACTGGGAAAGTCATAATTTTGATGAGACCAGAGAGGATTAATGGCTTTATCAATAGAGCTGTTTAGTTTGTATTCCTAAAATGTGGAAAAGAATTAGCATTTTGAGCCATTGGACTCTGGCAGGAGATTCGAATGGGGTTTTATATAGTCATTGTCTGATTCATGAGTAAAACATGGCCTGTGGTTAACATTATTTTAAAGATATTTTCAAGTTTTGTTCTTAAAGAGATAGTTTACACAAAAATGAAAATTCTGTCATTAATTACTCACCCTTAGGTTGTTCTAAATCCGTAAGACCTTTGTTCATCTTCAGAACACAGATTAAGATATGTTTGATGAAATCTGAGAGCTTTTTGACCCTGCATAGACTGCAATGTAACTACCACTGTCAAGGCTCACAAAGGTAGAAAGGACCAGGGTTGCCAGGTTTTCAGAATGAAACCCAGCCAATTGCTACTTAAAACTATCCTAAAACTAGCCCAGTCGTGTTTCGGTGGGGGTCACCAGGTAAAAATCGCATTCCGAGGGGTAAAATGTGTGTTTTTGGTGAGGTTTCTCTGGTAAAAATTTGCATTCCAGGGGCTAAATATCATGTTATAACTGAACATACAGCGATTATTGTCAAAATAGCTGGCAACAAAAGTGAGTACACCCTAAGTGATAACAGCAGTATGTTGTTTAACCATGCAAATCCACATGTTCTGTTCATCATGTTTATGTTTTTTGTCTGCTTGACAGGACCATACAAACTTGTGTATCTTGTATTAGAGCAGTTAAAATTTGGTGTGCCTTAAGTACAATTCTCTCATACTGACCACTGGATGTTCAACATGGCACCCCATGGCAAAGAACTCTCTGAGGATTTGAGAATTAGAATTATTGCTCTCCACAAAGATGCCCAAGGCTATTAGAGGTTCAGTAACATCCTGAAACCGAGTTACACTACAGTGGTCAGGGTCATACAGAGGTTTTCCAAGATGGGTTCCATTCGGAACAGGGCTTGCAAGGGTCAATCAATGAAGTTGAGCACTCGTTCTGTGTGTCAGATGCAGAATCTGGCTTCAAAAAAAACAGATGCATGAGTGCTGCCAGCATTGCTTCAAAGGTTGCAGAAGTAGAAGGTCAGCTTGTCAGTGCTCAGACCATACGGCACACACTGCAACAAGTTGGTTTGCATGGGCGTTGTCCCAAAAGGAAGCTTCTTCTGAAGGTGACTCACAAGAAAGCCCACAAACAGTTTGCTGAAGACAACCTGTCCAAGAGCATGAATTACTGGATCCATGTCCTGTGGTCTGATAAGACTAAGATAAACTTCTTTGGCTTAGATGGTGTCCAGCATGTGTGGTGATGCCCTAATGAGTAGTACCAAGAAAATTGTGTCTTGCCTACAGTCAAGCATGGTGGTGGTAGCATCATGGTCTGGGGCTGCATGAGTGCTGCTGGTACTGGGGAGCTGCAGTTCATTGAGGGAAACATGGATTCCATTATGTACTGTACATTCTCAAGCAGAACATGATGACTTCCCTTCAGAAACTAGGCCGAACGGCAGTTTTCCAACATTATAACAACCCCAAACACACCACCAAGATGACAACTGCCTTGATGAGGCACCTGTGGGGCATCCTCAAGTGTAATGTGGAGCAGCTCCGTGAGGAGTGGAAGAGGATCCCAGCAACAACCTGGTCAATTCCATGCCCAGGATGATTAAGGCAGTGCCAGATAACAATGGTGCTAACACAAAATATTGACACTTTGGATAAATTCACTTAGGGTGTACTCACTTTTGTTGCAAGCTATTTTGACAATAATGGCTGTATGTTGAGTTATTTTCAGGAGATACTAAATCTATACTGCTATACAAGCTGCACATTGACTACTCTAAAATATATCCAAGTTTAATTTCTATAGTATTGTCCCTTGAGAAGATATACTAAAATGGTTGCTGAAATGTGAGGGGTGTACTCACTTCTGTGAGATACTGTAAATAAAATTACTTTTTATAAATTTAATTTGATGCAAACGCCAAAATTGGAACGCATCTGTTTGACACAAACACAACTTTGACTTCAGTGGTTTGTTCTACTCAAATTAGAATGCATTATGTGTGTTCATGTGTTTAGCTTTCCAGTTACTAGTTGTTTGATGGAATTAGCCAGCTACTGCCAAACTGCATGCAAAGTTAGTAATTAATGAAGATTATCTGATTAATTACTTTTTAAGAATATAAAATCATTAGTGTTTTTTTTTTACTTTATTAAATTAAATGTAATTAAAATTAATGTAAATATATATTTTTCTGCTCATGTTTAGTCCCTTTATACTTCATTTAAAATGATCTGCATTTAATTAGATTTTAAAATGAATTTATTATGAAGCTCTCAAGATAATCTGACACTATTTCTGTAGACCATACTTTTTTAATACTAAATACTGATATTTGCTAAGGTACATTAATTTTCTTGCAGTATAAGGTCACAGAGTTATTAGGTGAAAAAGTAGGTGGTTAATGTAAATACCAAACCGTTATAACTGCTGCAAATCAAATATAAAACATATAAAGACTGTAAAGTGTATTTTTGTTTAAAATTCAGAAGAACATACTTGACCTGAGTGACTTTAAATTTAATTCTAATCTGGTAGTTTCCATTTTTCAAAAGGAAAAGCAGTTTAAAACATTGCTGGATTTTTTTCTTTCTTTCTCCAGTCATTTTAAGACATGTTTAAAGAACTAAAAGCCCATTATAAGCGGTAAAAATGGTCTAAACCATGATTCACTTTTGGCTAGACACAGTGAGGTCACATTTTGTAGGGTTTGAAATTAGATATTGCCATTTCTCTTCTAAAAAATGACTCTCCTGAAGGTCAAAAATGTAACTTCACAGCAGCTTCCCTTCACTAAAGCACTGCTCATAATCTGTCTTCACAGTATTAGTGTTAAAAAGTTGAGATGTAGCATGGCTTGTCATAGCATATAGCAACAATTTCATCACAATCCCACTTAATATGTGCATATCTTGAGATGCGACGCTAGAATATTTTATGAAAACATTGGTTTATCAGCTGAGGGGCTGGGAATAGAGACTCAAGCCATGCCTGAAAATACTAGACAAAGCTGAAAGTTATTTCATTTTTATTCCCCTACTTTGCCTCAGTGTTTCTTTTTGTCTCACTTTGTATCTTTTGCCTTATTCTTTATTTATGAATATGTTGCAGCTTTTAGTGTCTGCTCATGGTTTCACTGGCTTGTGTAAGACTGTAGGAAAGATCGTGGACTGAGGAATGGTGTTGTGTTTAGCAACAGTGTCAGTCACTGTGTAAGGATTTGTAAAAATGTAAGCTTCGAAAATAGAATAACCTGATCTCATGACGAAAACATACCTGTGGAACCTTTTTTGCAAGACGCAAA
Source organism: Garra rufa (assembly GCF_049309525.1). Lineage (NCBI taxonomy): Eukaryota > Metazoa > Chordata > Actinopteri > Cypriniformes > Cyprinidae > Garra > Garra rufa. The sequence continues at coordinate 25,901,305 of NC_133364.1, forward strand.
ATACATTCCGCCATGTTTCGTGACATATTTGATGTAAAATGTCCATTGAATGGCAATAAAAGAGTGTTTTTCTTCCCCAGAACAGATGAACGTACATATGGTATTGGTTTTGTATGTGGACAGCAGTTCTGACTTGAAATGTCAGTTGAGTGGCGCTATAACTCAAATGTTCCGTGACGTTTTAAAATAACATACAATCTGCACTACACCTAAACCTACCCGATAGTATAAACAACGAATGTTACGTAGAAAAGCAATCGCAAGCATGCCGTTTTAGCTCGTTTTTTGATCTCTCATCTTTCAGCTCTTTCACCATGAGTCTTGTATTTCACAGGATTCGTACGCAAGAATTCTGCATCCCAAGTCCAATTCCGTGCCGGCTGATCTACTGATCAAGCTTGTTACGTTCAGAAAGCAAAACGTATGGAGCTGCAATCATAACGGTGTACAAAAACTATTACAAGTGCTCGCTGTTTTCCCGCCTCTACTTATTGGTTTTCGCATTTGGCGTCTTGTGAAAAAAGTTCCTACAGGTACGTTTGTGTCATGAGATCAGATAGGAATTAGGTGATGACGGTAACATGTTAACTCATGTGTGATTTTCATGTGTGATTTTCAAAGACAACAGAGGTGTTTTGACATTTGTAATTATGAGGAAAAAATTACAGAGAAAGACCGTAAATGTTATGTATAAATGAAATCAAAACTGTAAAAAAAAAAAAAATACTGTGAATTTACCGGTAACAGACTGTAAAAATGCTACAGTAAAAACTTGGTAAATGGTTAACGGTAAGTTCCCATACTATATACGGTGAAAAACTGTATTGGGCATGGACATTGACATGCCAATTTTACGGTACACTGTAAAAAGTTTTCACCAGATTCAACTTAAAAACGTAAGTTCAGCAGCTGCCTTAAAGGTCCCATATTGTACACATTTCTGGAGGTTTATTTTAGTTGTTGATGTCTATAAGAATATATATTTGCGGTATAAGTGCCAAAATCCATCTCAATATATTTTTACAGCTCCTTTTTTAGGAGCTCTGTCAAAAACAGGTCGGTTTTGGCCCATCTAATTAATATTCATGAGCCTCTCTTCTGATTGGCCTGTTGTTTTCTGAGTGACGCACAGCCAGGCCAACCACAGGTAACTACGTCATGTATGCTGTAAGCGAGCTCAGAGCAATAGAGAGAGCCTAGCTTGCTGATACTCAACAGGATATTTCAGAATGATCATTAATGTGTTTTTCTTTTTCCAACACCGAATGCAGTAAGCTACATAACTGTTGCTTTAGTAAAGCCCCTTTCACAATGCGCGCTGATTCTGGAAAATTACGGGAACGAGCGCTGTGTGAACAAAAGCCAGAACCATAAAGGCAGTGTTGTAGTGATGATGCACGTTATCATGCGACTCTTCATGACGAAAAAATACGTGCAAAGTGGAATGAAGCAGCGATCAGACAGAGCCAGCTCCGCACTATCAGCACTGAAGCACAGTTTGTTCAGGTTAGTTTCAGTTTAGTGAAACGTACGCGTCGCATTACATCTGACATCCAAACGTCACGTCTTTATGGGTTGTGTGTAAAGCACGCACAGATTCCAGAAAACAACTGTGAATGAACCAAATCAAACAACTCGGAACAAATCATGGGACACATTATCCGTGTATTTACCGCAATCGCTGTGTGAAAGAGGCTGAAGTTGACGTGCCACTGGTCTCTTATATTCACGTTGTTCGGAAGCCTGTGCAATGATGTAGTTTCGACATCTATAGACTGAACAGGGTTTTCTTGGCTTGTTTTCGTGTTGTTATTGCTTAGCAATGTTATGGACACGATATTGTCTGGGGGTTTGACAAAAGGAGGGTGGGATGGTGGTTGGCGCTCGGGGCGGTGACTGAGTAGATCGGACGTCACATCTGTACGGAAGTCACAGTGGCTCGTGAAAATGAACAGCTACTTTAAGCAGGCTGTGTGCAGTTTACTGTGGATTGACTGTTTTGAAACTCATATGGTAGTTACATAGCCCCTAGACCTCAGTTATCATGAAAAAAGCCAGGAAATTTTGATTTTGACAATATGGGACCTTTAAGGTTTTAAGTTAAATAAGCTTAAAACTACAAGTCATTTTAACTTATTACAATAAAATAAAAATTGCTAACATTTTAAGGCAGCTGCTAAACTTAAGTTTTTAAGTTGAAACTAGTGAAAACGTTTTACAGTGTAGTATACCGTTTCGGAAGTGAAAAAGAACGTAACGTGAATTACAGTGAATAACCGTATATTGACATTCCCAGAATTTCTTGCGTTGCATTTCAAATTTTATGTTTTTTGTTGTTTCTTCTTAGATTGTTTCTTATCAGTTTTGTGCATTAGGGTTGTATGTTACATTTAATGTTGTTAAATTAATGCTTATTGCATTATTTCAGTTTCATGTGTGTTACTATGATGGTGTTTAGTGTTTGTGTGAATGACACTGTGCACCTTCTATATATGTTAGAATTTAAAAGCTGTTTGTGATGGGCTTTGGTTCATCATGTGACTTTTTCATCACCACCTGCTTTTGGTGGTTATCAGTGTATTACAAACGTACAAAACAGACTTCAGTACTACACTACGTTGAAAACCGTAAAACCTAAAATGTTGCTACAGTATTTTTTTACGGTACATTTCTGGTAACCACATCTGCCATTTTACAGAATTCTAAATACAGTGTAGATGAGACTTAGATTTGCCATTTGCAGTCTTCGTATGCTGTGAGCAAAGCATTTGCAGTTTTAGCATTGCAAAACTGCAAATGCTTTGCTCACAGCATACGAAGACTCTGAATATGTGTGTGTGTGTGTGTGTGTGTGTGTGTGTAAAAATATATTTCTTTATCATTTATAATAACTTATTTATCAGCATGTATTATTTATAATTATTTTATTGAATACCAAAACAATATTTGAAATAATTTGTAAGATTTTATGATCTAAAATGAATGAATGAATGAATGAATGAATGAAATATATATATATATATATATATATATATATATATATATATACATACATACAGTACAGACCAAACTTTTGGTCAAACTTTTGGTCTGTACTGTATATTTTTCTGTTTATTAAAGTTTTTACTCTACATTTGTGCAGTTTTCAGTGGGTTAGTGATATTTTTTAAATATATATAAATTAATAAATACATATCTTTTAAATGGGTTTTTATACAAAAACTGCTTTTTTATGTAAAATTCACTTTATAAAAGACCCACATTTCTAACTTTAATTCATGGGGATAACATGGATAATTTCACATGGTTTAGTGTAAGATTTTTGCCCATCTTTTGGAAAATCCAGTTTTAAAAGTAAAAAAAAAAAAACTACAAATAACTTTTACCAGTGGGTGGCTACAGAGCACCACCTGAAAGATAATTTTTCACAAGTTTTTTCAGTTGAATTCATATCTACAGTACAGACCAAAAGTTTGGACTAATATATATATATATATATATATATATATATATATATATATATATATATATGCACACAATACAAACATTTGTACAATGTAAAATAGAAATAATGACTTAAAATAAACAAGCAATTTGTGGCACTGAGCATGTGAACTCACAGTACAAAAGGTCAGATTTCACTGAAGCAGAAGATTTCCTCTGGATCATTTTGCAATTATGATCAGCCAGCTGAAATGCTGCTAAATAAAGTGCAATCGACCAAACAAGCAAATAAACAAATAAAATCCAGAAAATGTTAACTATTACAAAAAAAAAAAAAAAAAAAAAAAATAGTCGTCACTAATTATTTAAGTCCATTGACACTAACTTTAAATGAAAGAAAGAAACGAAAATGTTACTCGAAATTATACCGAAAGTGTATAAATTGTCTCATTCTTAAAATATTCATTCATTTTGTCTCGTTTATTTCTAAATGGGCAAAACTCTCTCCCTCCCTCGCGTTCTCTCACTCTCCGAATTAGCTTAGCCTTTTTAATTTTGCCCCCTGTTGATGGCAATTAGACCACTGAGATGCTCCAAAAAGCAAACCAGACATGAACACGCTCACACACACATCCTAAAAGTGCCGTCACAGAGAGAGAGAGCATGAGAGAGACAGCCGTAGGAATTACTGTACATTCTGGGTAGCCATTCCTCATCTAATTACAAGTGAGCACAATCATTTTCACATTTTACTCTTAAAAGGCTCTCCGCCACATGTAATTCACATCCATAATTGAGCCGATTGGTGCTAAGAGGAATGTGCCAGAAAAAAAAAAGCTGAAGATGAAAGAGAAGGGAAGCAGGTATACTAAAAAAGAAAAAAAAAAGCGAAGGATGGAGGGTAAAATAATAGGAGTTTAGGGAGAGAGCTGAATGGAGAATGAAAGAAAAGCTGATGTTTATTGGCAAATATTTCCCAGGGATTCCGACACTGGTCTTTGGTCTTAATCAGACTCTGTTTGCTCTGCTATTGTTTAATCTTGCCTGGACATCATATTATTGTTTACTTTCTGAGTCTCTCCAGACAAAGTGAAAGAACCACCTGGCATTCATCTAACGCACCCCCCCCCCCCCCCCCCCCCAACCCCGACTGTCACTCAAACTCCTCTCATTTCATCCCCTGTCCTCTCTTTTCCAAAAATAAAGGAGTTATGAAGCCATGGCTCTGTACCCCTGTGGTTACTGTGAGTGACGCCCGTGACAGCTGCCCGTATGCGCCCCCTCTGAGCTCGGCATGCTGGGGGATGTAGGCTGTCAGGTCACATTATGAGCTCGCTGAGACATCACCAGTAGGCACGTGGTGTTTGCATTTACAAAACACACACACCGAACGACACTGGAAAACAAGATGATGCATTCATATACAGACACACCAGCAAACGCTCAAGAAAATAGGAGTTCGTAAAGGGATAGTTCACCCAAAAATAAAAAATCTGTCATTATTATTCACCCTCATGTCATTCCAAACTTGTAAGACCACACACGTGTCGTGGTACTCTCGCGAACATGCATTGAAGACTGACACAGAAGAGAAGAAATTGTTGAATAAAGTTATTTTTGTTTTCTTTGCACACAAAATGTATTCTCGTAGCTTTATAAAATTGCTATTTTATATATAATATAATATAATATTGACTATTTTAATAATGTCATTACAACAGTGCCTTGCGAATGTATTCATACCCCTTTATTTTTTTGAACGGGTTGCAACCTTATGTTAAACTGTTTTAAATTACTTTTTTCCACATCAATCTACACTCCATACACCATAATGACAAAGCAAAGATGTTTTTTAACATCTTTGCAAATTTATTAAAAATAAAAAACTTAAATCATTATATGGCATAAGTATTCATACCCTTTTCTGGGACAGTTGAAATTCGCCTCATATTGCTTGTAGATGTTACTACACTTTAAATGAAGTTAATCAGTGGAAAATTCAATTGAATGGGTATGATTTGGAAAGGCACACATCTCTTAATAAAACGTCTAACCACTGAAAATTCATATCAGAGCAAAATCCAACTGCCTGTTGAGCTCAGAAACAGGACTGCATCAGGCCACACATCTGCGGAAGAGTTTATAAAAAAAAAAAAAAAAAAGCTGCATCGAAGGTTCACAGAAGCATGTAGTTTCTGTTACCCTTAATGAAATAAGTTTGAAACAACCAGGACTCTTCCTAGAGCTGGCCTCCTGGCCAAAATGAGCAATTGATGGAGAAGGACTTTGGTTAGAGTGGTCACCAAGAACCTGATGGTCACTCTAGTTGAGTTCCATGATCATATGTGAAGATAGGAGAAACCTACAGAAAGACAAACATCACTGCAACACTCCACCGATCTTGGCTTTATGGCAGTGTGGCAAGACTCAATCCTCTCCTCAATGAAAACACACTTGGAATTTGCAAAAAAAAAAAAAAAAAAAGACACCTAAAGGACCCTCAGACTGTGGGAAACAAGAATCTCTGGTCTGATCTCCAATTCCAAACATCATGTTTGATAGAAACCAGGCACTGCTCATCACCTGCAGAGTACCATCCCAAAAGTAAAGTGTGGTGAAAGCAGCCTCATGCTGTGGGGCTGTTTTTCAGTGGCAGGGACTGAGGAACTCGTTCGAGTAGAAGAAAAGCTCACCGAAATATTGAGATAATCTTAAAGAAAACCCAGTCTCAGACTGGGCAGAATGTTCACCTTTAAACAGGACAATGACACTAAACACACAGCAAGAATGGCTTATAGACAACTCTGTGAACGTTCTTGAGTGGCCCAGCCAGAGCCTGGGCTTAAACCCAATCAAACATTTCTGGAGAAAACTGAAAAAGGTGCTTCAGCTAAGTACTGAGTTCAGGGTATGAATACTTATGCAATGTACTTATTTATTTTCTTATGACACGAAAAGGAACTTCAAAAAGGTTCTCCTATGATTAAAACAAATATAAGTGTGAGAGTATCCTGATGATAAACAAACAATAAAACTCATCTGCATGCACACACGATGACCCTGAGTTCTAAACAAATAAAGACCCTGCTGAAAAAAACAGCATATGCTGGTTAGGTAGGTTTTGGTGCTGGGATGTAGATTTTAGCTGGTTTATGCTGGTCCTTTGCTGGTTAATGCTGGTCCTTTGCTGGTTTATGCTGGTCCTTAGCTTGTTTATGCTGGTCATGTTGCTGGTCAAGGACCAGCATAATCCAGCAAAGGACCAGCATAAACCAGCAAATGGCCAGCATAAACCAGCAAAGGACCAGCAAAGGACCAGCATAAACCAGCAAAGGACCAGCATAAACCAGCTAAAACCAGCATCCCAGCACCAAAACCTACCTAACCAGCATATGCTGTTTTTTTCAGCAGGGGACAAAATCAAGTTTCACAGCAAACAGAATAGACTGTCCTGAATGATCAGCATAGATTTGTGTATATAACCGTGGAATTGAATGCAAGTGAATGCACACGTATGCTTATCCAAAAGACAGAAACCCCCACAATCTCAATCGCTTCCCATCTCTGAGATTTAATGCATTGGCTATAATGTCTTACGGGATTGTGAATACACACCATAAAGTGTGGAAATGCGAGTTTCATTACCGCCTTATAAAGCGTCAACCCCATTGGTCATGAATGCTTCTGAAGCACACGGGGGTGGGCTTTGGGCCCTAAAGCACGTCTGCTGAGTTAGGAAACCAACACCGATGCAACAACTCCAAAAGTGCAATTGGTTACAGCTCGGCTCCATTTCATGCGCTTTCAGACCGCATGAAACAAGTTAATGTTGGCTTTTACTGTGTCAGAGCGGAGATGCCATTAAACAGAAGAGCAGGGAGAGACGTGTGATTTATCTGAGAGACGGTGGAGTGATTTCTGTGGCAGAAATGTTTATACTTATTGAGGCAAAGCAGGTGCCACTGTCATTTCCTACTGAGGGGTGGAAATGTAGAGAAAAGGACTAATTTACCTTAAAGGTAGGTCTCACATCTGTCAGATTGTGCATGTGTGTGTGCGTGAAGTGGACTGCCAATATATTAGATGCAGAGATGTTATAAATAACTTGTCGCTGTCACATACACAGACATGAATACATAAATAAATACATATTGTCATAGAGATAAGGGCTCTGGAGGCCCTTCCACCTACTAACCAAGAAACATACAGCATGTTATGAATCACCAAGGACCATGGCTTCAGCTAAAAAACGTCTTTACTATAAACCAGAATGAGATGGTTTTTGCTCCAAACGTGATCAGCAACCTTCCGTTTTGTTTTTTTTTTTTGTGGAAAAATTCAGAAGTCTGTCAAAAAGACATTAACATAGGCGGCCATAGACAGGACAAGCTGAAGACAGATGCAAACAGAGAATAGACACGCAACCAGGCAAAGCAAAATCAATGTTTGCTCTGCTTGAAATATTGGAAGAATATTCTAAACAGTGAATTCAGGATGGAGACTGATGTAATTTAGAAAATAACTGTCTTCAGAAATGTTACACTGGCATTTTCTTTTCATCTTAAATATATTGCCTATATTGTAGTGTTTGACAGAAATGCTATATTGCTGTTGTTCCATAAGCGCCACCTACTGGCATAAAGTGAATTTGCAATAAACACTTAATTCTTGCACTCTTTTATTATTTAATATCTCTTTCTTAAAGGAAAAAAAAATGTCAACATTGGCCCATTTGATTCTAATAAAAAAGGCAAATGGACTTGGACATGAAAAATCACACTTGGGGAAACCCTACTATTTACTGTTTTGCTAAAGACAAAAATCACCTACAGTTTGGTTGAACTAAGGGTGAGTAAATGGACAGTAAAGTTAATTATTTTTTTTCTGGGTAAAGTTTATTTCTCACAATAAGAAAAAGTAATCAGAATTGCAAGTTTGTGAGAAAAAAAAAGCGTCAAAATTGCGAAATGTAAACTTACAATTCCAAGAAATAAAGTCAGAATTGCAATATAAGAATTCGTAATTCTAACATTTTTCTTTGTCAGTTAATATCTCGCAATTCTGACTTTTTTTTTTTGCACTTCTGATTTCTTTTTCTCAGAATTACACAATATAAACGCACAATTGTGAGATTATATATCACACACAGAGAAAAAGAGATCAGAACTGAAACTCACAATAGCGAAAAAAGAAAAAGAATTGTGAGATAAAAAGTCACAATTACCTTTTTTAGTTTTTTATTCAGTGGCAGAATTTATTATTTTTTTTATTATTATTTTAAACAATGTAAGTGTCTTTACGGTTACTTTTGATCAATTTAATGCATCCTTGTGTACCCTACTTTACATGTCAATATAAAATAACATATACGCATTAAACAAGGTAGTTGTACATAATTAGTAGTTGGTGTCTAGTCATTGGTCAAACAGATGGACACTAACACACAGTAACTAAATAATGAAACTGAAATTGGCTTTGAATATTGATATAATAGTCTCCTGTGTTAGACTATTGATTCATTTGTGGATCACTTCATACAAATTTCAAAAGTTATTCAAAACTATTCTGTGACAAATAGTTTACATGTAAGGCTTGATGTTGTTTATGTGGAGTCAAGTGGGTTGTAGTGCTCTAATCTGACTCTTTATATCATTTCTATTCTTTATTGTTTGCGCCATCCTTTACCATTGTCCACTTGGCTGACATCATAGTGCTTGTCCTTGGAGTGACTCTTTTTGCCCATGCTAACAAAAAACACTACATTTTTTTTTATATATTTCTCAATCAGACACATGCTTAAGTTCGTACTCAACATTCTCTTAAACCCAAAAGACAAATTACAAAGACAAAGTAAGTCTCTTTTAACTTTTAGCCAGCCAATGGAAAATCAGCTTGTAATGCGGATGACAACAGCCTTCAATAGTGCCATTACTAAACACCTTTTCAGAAATTCATGTTCACCATAACCTCAAAAGATCAGCAGGAATTCATACTCACTAAGACCACAGACCAGGAAGTTTCAGACGAGTTAGAAAGAGAGTGTGTGTGTGTGTGTGTGTGTGTGTGTGTGTGTGTGTGTGTGTGTGTGTGTGTGTGTGTGTTTGAGTAAGAAAGAGAGAGAATTACAAATGAGCTCTGAAAATTCTTAATGTTAATACAAAAAATTAAGCTCTGTTCCGAAAACCTAATGCACTACCAACCTAGACAGGAAGTTCCCAACATAACCTGTTCCAAAAGGTAAACATTTTACAGTATTTTTGAAGGTAACTAATTAATAATATATTGCATGTATTTGTGAAGAAAGTAGTCCCAGAATACACTGCAATCTGTTTGGTTAAATCTTTTAGATATTACAAACAAAAATGCAATTTTTTTAATGTCTTTTGACCAGTAGATACCACTGTGCCGAAATTAGTCATGTGCCCTAATTTTTTACACAAACGTTGTCAAATTTGTTAAAATTGATATACCAAAACTGTTGAAAACAATTTGGTATATTTAAAAAATCTTTTGATAAGTTTTTGATTTGAGCTTATTTTGGTGAAAATTGAACAAACCACCCAGGATGTTCGAAAAATTTGATTTATTTTTATTTTTTTCTGAAAATTCAAAATTCCAAAAAAAATCTTGACTTGCAAACTTTTAGTAATCATTTAACTCACTATGAAATATCAGGGAGTTAAAGTTAGAGACTCTAAATTTGCTGTGGCCAAATTTCATAACTTTCCCTGAAGCAGTTCTATAAGATCCATAAGATTCAAAACCATTCACTTGGCATGCTGTTATGATATCTTTGGCCCGTAGGTGGCACTATGCCAAAACCATTTCAATCATGTGCCCTCATTTTTGCACAACCTTAGTCAAATTTGGTGATGCTAGGGAGTTTAAGTTAGAGACTCCAAATTTGCTGTGGTTAATGATGAGACTGATACGAGTGCCAAATTTCATAACTTTCCCTTAAGCAGTTCTATAAGATCCATAAGATTTAAAACCATTTACTAAAGTGTTTGTAAAATTAATCCAATGAGATCAATCTTATGATTTTTTGGTTAAACTGTTCAGAGATTCTAAAGAAAAACAATAAATAAATAATATATTTGACCAGTAAGTGGCACTGTGCCAAAACCCCCACAATCACATGCCCTCATTTTTGCAAAAATTTAGTCAAATTCTTTAACGCACGTTATAAAAATTGTTTGGTATATCAAAAAGCTTTTGATAACTCTGTTTCCTTTTGACCAGTAGGTGTCACTGTTTTAAAACCACTCGTGTGCCCTCAGGTCATGCTTGGTATAACAAAGTGTTACTAAGAAATAGCCTCATGTCCATTTTTGTATGAATTTCATAAAATTAAATTAAATGGGCTTTACGAGAATGGCTTGGTCTAACGGAAATCTTTAGATAACGTTTTGCCAGCATTGTCTGAAGGTGATCTGAGTGAATTTTGGTGAAAAATCAGACAAACTATCTAGGAGGAGTTCAAAAGTTTTTTTTTTTTTTTTTAATATTGACCTGCAGATTTTTGCTTCTAGACTTTACAGTTCAAACGTTATTAACATAAATATGGCCTATTGGTGGGGCTAGAGAGTTTGAGATTGAAATTTGCTATGGTTAATATTGAGACTGTCCTATATCTGTTTGCCAAATTTCAGAACTTTCCCGCAACCAGTTCTATGGGCTGTCATAGACTTTCAGACTGGATGAGGAGGAGGAGGAAGAAGAAGAATTCTCACAGAATTACAATGATTATTAAAGATTCATATTTATAGCTGTTGTTCTTGATGTAAATGGCCCATTACTCTCGTATTGAAAGGCCTGATGAGAAAAAGTTAAGAGATTTCAAGTGTGTGTAACGTTATTATTTTTAATAAAATTATTGTTGTTGGGGCTCCTGGAATTGCAGTTGTATATTAGCATGCTGCCATATGGCCATAACCATCTATTAGCAGAGATAATTGATGTGAAAACTTTAAAAACCATTAAAGCTTGGTAAACACAAGCAAGACTGTGTTCAAATGTGTGTTCATATCCTTGCAATCTCCATCCAAGCTGGTTTTGATTAGTCAATTAAAGAGTTTGTTTGTCAGCCACGCAAAGATCACTTTAGGAAATGATGACCAATCAGAAGACAGCAGCTGATTCACTGACACTTCGCCAAACATAGGACTCATAGCTGTTTCTATGGGAACACAGAGCGGAGGAGAACGCTCTCAGAAAAATATGCGTCAGCTGCCATCTGAGGGTGTAAAACACACATACACACAAATGTGCATGCAAAACACATATAGCAACGTGTGATCTGAAAGGTGACACATAATGCAGGCATATTAACTTTGCAATTATCCGCAATCAAATATGAAACTACAAGTAAATAAATGCTAGATATGACAAATGTCAACTGGCGCACTATAAATAAAATGCTGGACATTTAAGCACATCATAATGGACTTATATGTTTATTTTTAAGTGTTGCTAACATAACACACATCCTTTGAAATCTATATAATTTAAAATAAATACAATAACTATAATACATATGATTACAATGATATGATACAATAAATACATCGTATCTATTTGACAGTGTGACAAAGATCTAACAAAACTGTTGAAGAGTGTGCTGCAGTGTAAAAGACTACACCTTGTAATAAAACAAAATAATACACTGTCATAAGTGTGTGCGCGCACGAGTGCAGGGGAAGTTCAGACCTCTCTAATTCCTGCTGAATGAAATGTCAGTGCATGGCGGGGGGCTTTTTAACTCTCAGCGGTGGGGCTCTTGGTGTGGGGGCAGCAGGGGGGGTAAAAGGGTCACAGTGTGTCTAGGGTTGGTGTAGGGCTCTTTGTTAGCCGGAGCTGGACTCCTGAAGTCAGTCAAAAGACCCACGTGGGGGGTCCAGAGGCAGAGACCTGTGGAGATCAATATATCTACAGGGGTTCTATCCTCTCATAGACCCTTTCAATCCATCTCTCTCTCTCTCTCTCTCTCTCTCTCTCTCTCTCTCTCTCTCTCTCTCTCTCTCTCTCTCTCTCTCACACACACACACACACACACACACACACACTTATGCTTGCTAGCTTACTCAAACTTATGTAAAACGTAAATGAATTTTAATTTTTTTTTCTATCTCTCGCACACACTCTTTGACTGTTTATTTTGATGTAGTAAAGAAATATTGGTTCTAGAATGTTTGTATATGGTAATGCAATATAAAAGCATTCTCAGTGCATTATAATATATTCATAATACCTTATAAAAGCATCTGTAGTGATAAAAGGCATTTCAACCTTATTGATGTTGCAAGAGTTTAAGTCAAATACAGTGATTTGAATACATTTTTATTTCTAAACATATTCTTGCAAGAAAAATCTTCAGTATTTTGGTATTATCTTTTATTGTCATTTTTATATGTGGTTTGACTTTCAAGAATGTAAGGATATTTAGGAAATAATTTCTTCTTTTGAAAATAAGTATGTAAGTAAGTAAATAAATGTTTATTATTATTATTATTATTATTATTATTATTATTATGTGCAAACTGACATATTCAAAGTGTAGGCAAATAAAATATAGAGACTTACTTGATGTTATATCACACATCCTTATTTAAAACAAACAAATAAACAAACAAATAAATAAATAACAAGTGGTACATATTATTATTATTATTATTATTATTATTATTATTATTATTATGTGTTTAATTGTAGTTATTATTATTATTATTATTATTATTATTATTATTATTATTTAAAATAATGATTAAAATGTGCAGACTCATATATTCAAAGTGTAAATAAAATAGACTTTTTACTTGATAATTACATAATGTTTCCATATTTAAAACAAATAAATAAATAAACAAACAAACAAACAAACAAACAAGCAAATTAATTAAACCAAAACAGAAGCTGTAAAATTTCTAAGAACATGTTTTGTTGTTGCTTTTTAACAACATTTTAAAATATTTTCCTTCATCTTGTTTTATTATTATTAATAATATTTTAAATGATTAAAATGCTTAGACTGACATATTCCAAGTGTAAGACAAATAAAATATAGAGACTTTTTACTTGATGTTACATCACTTGTCCTTAAATAACAATAAACAAATAAACAAATAAAAATGCAAGCTGTAAATATATAAGAACATGTTTTGTAGTTGCTTTTTTTAAACTAGATATTAAAATTATAAAATATTTAGCCTTCATCTTGTTATTGTTATTATTATTATTATTATTATTATAAATAAATAAATAAATAAAATATGCAGTGTTACATATTCAAAGTGTAGGACAAATAAAATATAAAGTCTTTTTACTTGATGGTTACATCACATGCCCTTATTTAAAACAACTCTCTCTCTCTCTCTCTCTCTCTCTCTCTCGGTGCGCATGCGTGAGTGAGTGGGCGGAGTTGGCGTGTGAGAGTTCTGCGGTGAGAGTGAGTTTTTTTTCCCTTTCTTTCTCTCTTTCTTTCACTATTTCTTTTGATTCTAGATTATTTTGGATAAGTTTGAGGGTTAAAAGAGATTTAAGGCTGATTAAGAGGTGCAGTCTTCCAGCGTGTGCTGGTAGACGATGGCGTCCTCAGAACGCACAAGTTATGAGCGGCTTTCACGCAGGCATGGCATTAAAATTGCGCCTGCAATGAATTGTTCAGTGGAAGAGTGTAGTTTGGCGGTCGGAAATATTGTTGGGCACGAAAGCATAATGTCAGCTTCCCGCATGAACAGCGCTATAGTGATTTTTTTAGATAACATCGAGAAAGTGAGTAGTGTGGTGCAGAAAGGAGTTGTTCTACAAGATACCTTTACTCCAGTTATTCCCCTAGTTCAACCGGCGAAAAAGATAATTGTGTCTAATGTTCCCCCGTTTATTAAAGATGAGATGTTGATTAATGAGTTATCTAGGTATGGAAAAATTGTTTCGCAACTGAGGAAAGTCCCGCTAGGATGTAAATCACCCTTACTTAAACATGTCGTCTCTTTTAGACGGCAAGTTTTCATGGTTTTGAAGAGCGACATGGAAGAACTAAACGTGGCATTTAAATTTAACATCGACGGCTTTGATTATGTTGTGTTTGCTAGCTCTGAGACTATGAAATGTTTTAAATGTGGGGGAGAGGGCCACATTCGGAACTCATGTCCGGTGCAGACTGAGGGTGTAGGTGCTAATACAGTGACAGCAGTGGATGTTGAATTGAGGGCAGCCGAGAATGAGCAGGGTGAAAGTGTGAGTGCCACTTCAGCAGAGGATGGGGCAAAGGAGGAGGGGATAGGAGGATCAGAAATGGCAAAGGATTCAAATGAGACTGATAAAGTAGCTGATGTTAGGATGGAAGAGGATATTAGTGCTGAGTGTGTGAGTGATGATGCGCTTTTTAAAACACCCACTGTTAAGAGGAAAAGGAACACAGGAAAAAGAGGGAATGGAAAACTAAAACAACTGTTAGTGACACAATCTGATGTAAGCAATGATGCCGAAAGCAGTGTTTTTGAGGATTCCGATAGTGATACTTTGGACTTTAAGAACAGAAGGACTAGACAAAATGTCTATTCTTTTGGAAAGGTTAAGTCCTTTTTACAAAGAACAAAAAACATGAAGAATGTGCAGGTTACAGATTTCTTTCCAGATCGTAGAATGTTTGTTGATTCTGTGGGGATGCTAATGAGAGGTGAGGGTGAAGAACAATTTACTGTTCAAGAAATATATAGATTAAAGAAAATTGCTGCAAAATTGAGATCAGAACTTCAAGCAGAGGATGGGTTTGAAACAACGTAGTGTAACTATTCCTACATGTCTATACTTGCTCTAAGCCTAGTCCTTTTTTCATACTTATTAATGAGTGTGGTGAGGGTGGGCACTCTTAACATAAATGGGGCACGAGATGCATATAAAAGGGCACTTTTTTTTGAATTAATAAGGCAAAAGAAAATTGATGTTGTGTTCATTCAGGAGACTCATAGTGATGGTCTAAATGAAATTGATTGGAGAAGAGAATGGGAAGGGGTGGTGGTGTGTTCTCATATGAGCTCTGTTAGAGGAGGGGTAGCTATTTTGTTTGCCAATCACTTTATTCCTGCCTCTTATGAGGTGAAACATGAAGTTCCTGGGAGGCTTATTGTTATACAAGCACAGTTTGAAAAATTTAGTATTGTGTTTATCAATGTATATGCTCCCGTTAGTGGTGCTGAGAGAGTTTGTTTTTTAAATAAGCTTAACGAATTTATGCAGTGCTGTAATTCAGATGAGTATTTGTTTTTAGGTGGTGATTTTAACTGCACTGAGAATAATATACTAGATCGGAATCATGTTGAACCTCATGCTGCTTCAAGCTGCACTATACGCACATTGATTGAGACCCATAAATTGTGTGATATATGGAGGCATTTGTATAAGAATGAAAAACAATATACATGGACACATACTCGAGGGAATTTCATTTCCCTGGCCAGATTAGATAGATTATATTGTTTTAAACATCATATTAATATTGTGAAAGACTGTGTAATAAGTCCATCAGGTTTTTCTGATCATGCTCTTGTTATATGCACGGTTTTTATAGCAAATATAAAGTTAAAGAGTGCCTATTGGCATTTTAATGCTTCATTGTTGGGTGATTTAAAGTTTAAGGAGGTTTTTGTCTTTTTTTGGAAAGAATTTAAATTAAAAAAAGATTGTTTTGTCGATCTGCGTCAGTGGTGGGACTATGGAAAAGTTGAAATTAAAATGTTATGTCAGCAGTATACTTTCAATGTCTCTAAAAATGCTACCCAAAAATTGAAGAAACTTGAAGCTGAAATTGTAGAGTTACAGACACTAATAGAGGCTACTGGAGGACAGAATGGAATTGATGCCCTAAAGTCTAAAAAGTTAATTTTTGCAAATCTGTTGGGCACGAAGGCAAAAGGAGCTTTGGTCAGATCGCGCTATCAAAATCTTGCGCATATGGATGCCCCATCCAAGTTCTTTTTTAATCTGGAAAGGAAAAATGGCCAGAGTCGATATATTCACTCATTGCGCTCAGAGAATGGGCAAGAATTGACAGCGCCGTCTGAAATAAGACGGTGGGCTGTAAGGTTCTATAATGAACTTTATGAGAGTGAATATAGGGAGGATGAAGAGGTGTCTGCTAGTTTTTATGCAGGCCTACCAAGGCTACCGGAAAAGTCAAAGGCAGTGCTGGAGAGGCCGCTGTGTGAGCGAGAGCTCTGGAATGCACTGCAGAATATGGAGAGTGGAAAAGCTCCTGGTATTGATGGGCTTCCAGTTGAATTTTACAGAGCCTTCTGGAAGGTGCTGGGAGATGATCTCTTGGATGTTCTCAATGAGAGCATAGCTGAGGGTTCTCTGCCTTTGAGTTGCAGGAGAGCTGTTATCACTCTTCTGCCTAAGAAAGGCGATCTACAAGAGATTAAAAACTGGAGACCGGTGAGCCTGTTGTGCTCTGATCTAAAAATTTTCTCTAAGGCTCTGGCCAGCAGATTGAGGGAGGTGATGGGGCAGATCATACACCCTGACCAGACATATTGTGTCCCTGGTAGGTCAATTTCAGATAATATCTTTCTTATTCGGGATATAATAGAGGTTTCAGATCTTTTGGGAATTAATTTAGGGCTCATTTCCATTGATCAAGAAAAAGCATTTGATAGAGTTGAGCACCAGTACCTTTGGGCAACTCTTAATGCTTTTGGTTTTGGACAAGGTTTCATTGGAGCAATTAAGGTGTTGTATGGAGACATTGAAAGTATGCTAAAAATCAATGGTGGTTTGAGCGCCCCCTTTAAAGTTAAGAGAGGTATTAGACAAGGATGTGCACTCTCTGGAATGTTGTACTCTTTAGCCATTGAACCTTTGCTAAACAAGTTACGCTCCAAAGTGAAAGGTTTACTATTACCTCATAACAATTTACAGCATCAGATATCAGCTTATGCTGATGATGTAATGATTATGATTAATGGCCAGAGTGATATAGATACCTTGGTACAAATTGTTGAAGAGTTTCGAAGCATATCCGCTGCCAAAGTTAATTGGAGCAAAAGTGATGCATTGATTGTTGGGAAATGGGAGAAGGGTCCACCATTATTACCCGGTGGGTTAATTTGGAAAAAAGGAGGAATCAAGTATTTGGGAGTTTTTATTGGGGATATAGTCACACAAAAAAGGAATTGGGTTGGGGTGGTTGAGAAAATTGAGGGTAGGTTAAAGAAATGGAAGTGGATACATCCACAATTGTCTTTTAGAGGGAGAGTGTTAATAATCAACAACTTGGCTGCTTCGACTTTATGGCACAGATTGGTATGTGTGGACCCTCCTCCCGGCCTTCTTTCTAGGTTGCAAGCAATCTTAGTAGATTTCTTTTGGGACAGGCTTCATTGGGTCCCCCAGGGTGTGCTTTTTCTGCCTGTTGAAGAAGGTGGTCAAGGACTCGTGCACCTGTTGAGTAGGCTTGCTACTTTTCGTTTACAGTTTATCCAGAGACTCTTAACTGGACCTGAAGATCTGGTATGGAGAAAAGTTGCCCAAACTATCCTGCAGAAAACTGAGAGGCTTGGACTTGACAACACTTTGTTTTTCATGGATCACGGACAGTTGAACTTAAAGGATCTACCCTCGTTTTACTGTGGACTTTTTAAAATGTGGGGACATTTAAATGCAACCAGAATGTGCAAGACAGAATCTTTATTTTGGTTACTGGAGGAACCTTTGGTCAAAGGAGCTCGCTTTGATCTATCAGATGTGCATTTGCCAGGTCTCACACTAAAGTTATGTGACGCTGGTATTGTAAAACTGAGGAATTTAATTGATGTGGCTGGGCCTGACTTAAGTGATGTATCTTCATTTGCTACTGCTTTAGGACAAAGGTCTTTGCGACAAGCTGAGGTTATTTTAAAAATGTGGAGAAAATTATTAACTGAAGAAGAATTACTCCTATTGCAAAAATTTGGTGATGGAAGTTTGGTTCCAGATATGAGAGATCAATTTCCAAAAATGGTTATTTCACCTGATCTGAGAGGCATGTCTGGTATTTTGTTGGAGTTAGAAGGAATACAAAACTTAGATTTTGCTTTGGTGGTAGGAAAAATGTTGTATAGGTGTTTTGTAAAGATTTTTAATAAAGTGATATTAAACAAAAAGACAGACACTGTGTGGCGAGAAAAATTAGGATTGCGAAAAGAGGATAAACCAGTTTGGAGGGTGATATACAAACCACCATTGAATAAACAAACCGGTGATTTGCAGTGGCGAATATTACACGGGGCTATCGCTGTAAACGCATTTGTTTCTGTCATAAATTCTGATGTTGCCGACAAATGTGTTTTTTGTGGAATAAGAGAAACTGTTTTTCACTGTTTTACGGATTGTACCAGATTGGGGTCAATTTTTGGTTTATTGAAGAATTTGTTTTTAATTTTTCAGGAAAAGTTCACTATTAATGTGTTTGTTTTAGGATTGAAATATTGTCAAAAACAAAGAAACAAATGGCAGTTAATTAATTTTATCCTTGGACAAGCCAAGCTTGCGATCTATGTTACAAGGAGAAATAGAATGGAGGGCAGATATGGTCAGGATGTTGTACCTCTTTTTAAAGCTTTTTTAAAGGCTAGGGTTGCTGTTGAGTATAAGTATTATAAATTAATGAATGATATGGAGTCTTTCAAGTTAAAATGGTGTTATAATGATATCATTTGTACTGTTTGTGAAGGTGAATTAACTTTTAATTTGTTATTATTTTAAATTTGGTTGTATAGTTTATGTGATAGTGGTCTTGGACTTTTGAATATTGCTTAATAAAGTTTATTTTTAAAAATCAATCTCTCTCTCTCACACACACACACACACACACACACACACACTTATGCTTGCTAGCTTACTCAAACTTATGTAAAACGTAAATGAATTTTAATTTTTTTTTCTATCTCTCGCACACACTCTTTGACTGTTTATTTTGATGTAGTAAAGAAATATTGGTTCTAGAATGTTTGTATATGGTAATGCAATATAAAAGCATTCTCAGTGCATTATAATATATTCATAATACCTTATAAAAGCATCTGTAGTGATAAAAGGCATTTCAACCTTATTGATGTTGCAAGAGTTTAAGTCAAATACAGTGATTTGAATACATTTTTATTTCTAAACATATTCTTGCAAGAAAAATCTTCAGTATTTTGGTATTATCTTTTATTGTCATTTTTATATGTGGTTTGACTTTCAAGAATGTAAGGATATTTAGGAAATAATTTCTTCTTTTGAAAATAAGTATGTAAGTAAGTAAATAAATGTTTATTATTATTATTATTATTATTATTATTATTATTATGTGCAAACTGACATATTCAAAGTGTAGGCAAATAAAATATAGAGACTTACTTGATGTTATATCACACATCCTTATTTAAAACAAACAAATAAACAAACAAATAAATAAATAACAAGTGGTACATATTATTATTATTATTATTATTATTATTATTATTATTATTATTATTATTATTATGTGTTTAATTGTAGTTATTATTATTATTATTATTATTATTATTATTATTATTATTTAAAATAATGATTAAAATGTGCAGACTCATATATTCAAAGTGTAAATAAAATAGACTTTTTACTTGATAATTACATAATGTTTCCATATTTAAAACAAATAAATAAATAAACAAACAAACAAACAAACAAACAAGCAAATTAATTAAACCAAAACAGAAGCTGTAAAATTTCTAAGAACATGTTTTGTTGTTGCTTTTTAACAACATTTTAAAATATTTTCCTTCATCTTGTTTTATTATTATTAATAATATTTTAAATGATTAAAATGCTTAGACTGACATATTCCAAGTGTAAGACAAATAAAATATAGAGACTTTTTACTTGATGTTACATCACTTGTCCTTAAATAACAATAAACAAATAAACAAATAAAAATGCAAGCTGTAAATATATAAGAACATGTTTTGTAGTTGCTTTTTTTAAACTAGATATTAAAATTATAAAATATTTAGCCTTCATCTTGTTATTGTTATTATTATTATTATTATTATTATAAATAAATAAATAAATAAAATATGCAGTGTTACATATTCAAAGTGTAGGACAAATAAAATATAAAGTCTTTTTACTTGATGGTTACATCACATGCCCTTATTTAAAACAAAAAAACAAACAATAAATAAATACAAGATGTAAACATGATGTAAGAACATGTTCAATTGTTGCTTTTTATTAACTAGATTTTAAAATAACATATTTTTCCTTTATCTTGTACACTCGTATTTGTCATTGACTATATCACAAATACATACAGGCTATTATAACTATATAATGAGTTAAGAATAACTTGATGTGAATGATATAAATACATGCTTCACAGTTTTTTTTTTTTAAACAAACCTTTGTGCTAATAGTATAATTCCTCATGTGAACAGCTGTGCGTAACTGAGTACGCAGTGAAATGAATAACTCCATAAGGACCACGTTAATAAAGCTCATGGATTCTTTGCTCAATAACAACTGTACACCTTGTACACCAAGGGCATTCACATACACACGCAAAATATTCAAAACACACACATACATGCAGACAAATTCATCTGTGAAGCAGGCATCTTTCATTTCAAGCATTTAATTGGAAACACAAAGGCTGCACACACATTTATCAAACCTCATACACACGCACACACACACGCACACACCCTGGGGAGGTGCAATACAGCAAAACAGGGTTTTTTCAAGCTGCGTAACTGACCCCTCCATCTGGTGCAAAACAGGCTGTTCGCGTCAGGCACCATTTCCCCCTCCTATTGTACACGAGCCCAGGGCTACTGTAGACTGCGTTATTGGACCATAAGCTTCTAGAGATGGATAATCTATAAAATAGCTCCCCGCTGGCCCCAAGTAACCCTCATACACACACACAAACACACACACACACACACACACACACACACACACACACACACACACACACACACACACACACACACACACACGGGTTATTCTTTACAGAGAGACAATGGGAGCAAAAAGTGCATTTGTTTACACGTCTTTTATGGATATTTCCTCTGGTGTTTATTGATATTTTTATGGTAATGCTGTTTTAAGAGAATCAATTCACACTTAAAATGACTGATTGTCTGAACTAGAGATTTTAATAATTATTTAGCATGAAAATAATAATATGTAAGTTATCGTTTAGGACACATGTAACTTCATCCATCCTAAATGGAACTAAATGCATATGTGGAATTGAATGGACACATGGATAGATCATCTATGGAAACTTAAACCTGAAGTGCCATATGGGGCAAAGCAAGCGTTTAACAGAAAAAAAAAAAAAATTGCCAGGCAGCATTTGCACCATTACGTAAGTGAATGTTATCGTTTATCATCATCATACGAAAACAACTATTTTAAGCAATAAAGAAACAAGCAATAAAAAAAAAAAAAAAAAAAAAACATGCATTGGTTTCAATTTCTGTGGGGTTGTGCCAGGTTATCTCGCCAACTCTAACGTCTCATTGGATGATGAGGAGGCATCGATTGTAAAAGTTTACATATACAGGTCCTTTTAAAAAAAATAGCATATTGTGATAAAGTTCATTATTTTCTGTAATGTACTGATAAACATTAGACTTTCATATATTTTAGATTCATTACACACATTTGAAAGTAGTTCTAGCCTTTTATTGTTTTAATATTGATGATTTTGGCATACAGCTCATGAAAACCCAAAATTCTTATCTCAAAAAAATTTGCATATTTCATCCGACCAATAAAAGAAAAGTGTTTTTAATACAAAAAAAGTCAACCTTCAAATAATTATGTTCAGTTATGCACTCAATACTTGGTCGGGAATCCTTTTGCAGAAATGACTGCTTCAATGCGGCGTGGCATGGAGGCAATCAGCCTGTGGCACTGCTGAGGTGTTATGGAGGCCCAGGATGCTTCGATAGCGGCCTTAAGCTCATCCAGAGCGTTGGGTCTTGCGTCTCTCAACTTTCTCTTCACAATATCCCACAGATTCTCTATGGGTTTCAGGTCAGGAGAGTTGGCAGGCCAATTGAGCACAGTAATACCATGGTCAGTAAACCATTTACCAGTGGTTTTGGCACTGTGAGCAGGTGCCAGGTCGTGCTGGAAGCACAGATGGAAGCATAAAGTGGCATCATAATAAGAGGCAAAAAAAAAAAAATAAGAGGCATCATACAAAAAGCATGTACTTTTTTGTTTAGTACTGTCCTGAGTAAAATATTTTACATAAAATATGTTTACATATAGTGCACAAACGAAAATAAGAGCTGAATTTATTAAAATAACCCTGTCGAGAGTTTGTGAACCCTTGGTTCTTAATACTGTGTGTGGTTACCTGGATGATGACTGCTTTTTGTTGTTGTTGTTGTTGTTGTTTTGTGATGATTGTTCATGAGTCCCTTTTTTGTCCTGAGCAGTTAAACTGACTGTTGTTCTTCCAAAACATCCTTCAGGTCCCACAAATTATTTGGTTTTTCAGCATTTTTGTGTATTTGAACCCTTTCCAACAATGACTGTATGGTTTTGAGATCCATCTTTTCATACTGAGGACAACTGAGGGACTCATATGCAACTATTACAGAAGGTTCAAACACTCACTGATGCTCCAGAAGAAAAAATGATGCATTAAGGAGGGTGTAAACTTTTGAACAGAATGAAGATTTCTTTCTTATTTTGCCTAAATATCCCTTCAGAAGCTATAGAAGACACTTATACGTTTCCCAGAAGACAAAAAAAGTTACCTGATCTACCCTGATCTTCAAATTCCAAATGTTTTCAACAGTGAATGCTTGAACATTCTATAGTAGTTGCATTTGAGTCCCTCAGTTGTCCTCAGTTTGAAAAGATGGATCTCAAAATCATACAGTCACGTTGTAAAAGGTTCAATACACAGAAATGCTGAAAAAACAAAGAATTTGTGGGACCTGAAGGATTTTTCTGAAGAACAGCAGGCAGTTTAACTGTTCAGGACAAACAACGGACTCATGAACAACTATGACTAAACAAAAAAAGTAGTACAACAGTATTAAGAATTAAGTGTATGTAAACTTTGGAACAGGGTGTTTTTTTTTTTTTTATATATAAAATTAACAATTTTTTTCTCTTCTGGACTATATTGCATGATCCCTCTTATTTTGTTAATATTAACATGTTGCAGAATCTACAAGGTCTATGTAAACTTTTGACTTCAACTGTACATACATAAATTGTTTAATTGTCTAAAAGTAACACTATGCCTTCAAATGGTAAATGACTAAAATTACCCATTTTATGCTTAGAAATCATCAAAGAGCTCTACATCCATGTCTCAGCACTGGTATCGATATCAGCTGTGTTGGCCTTGCTAGAATTTTTTATCGGATCGAAAAGAAAACAAGCAGTTTTGCCCATTCCTAATGTTTATGAATGCGTGTGTTTATCACAGGCAGAAAGCACCTGCATGGATTAGAGCATTTTCTCAAATCAGCTAATTACGACAGGCTTCTCTGTTCTCTCCTGTAATTAAATCAAATGATCAGGCGAGACAACAGCTCTCCCCGAAATAAAGACCCGAAACAACAGCATCAGCAACAGATAAACACCTGTTACAGGCTAACACACACATGCACACACTGTGACGAACAACAAAAGCAATCTATAAAAGCAAAATGCACATTCGCAACCACAGCGTTGCAAATGACTGAAGTAAAATTGAACTAAAAGGAACGAAACTACAGCACATAACAAAATGTCTTCAGCAATAACTAGAGGTATTGGAGTAGGTGGGTCTTTTTTTCCATATGTTTTATTGAGGCTGCCACTGTCTCTCTCCTTTTTCTCTTTCTCTCACCTCTGCTATTGTCCTTCCCTCTTTAATTTGCACCTGTCTGGGTGTACTGTCAGACCGGCCCTACGGGAACCCACAATTCTGTTCGGTAAAATATCCTACATTAGGTTCCTCTAGGGACAAAGAGAACAATCTGAAAAAAAGGGGAAAAAAATGAGAGCGAGATGGCGAGACAGAGAGAGAAAATTCACTCAAATTGAGCTCAGATACTCTCCACAGTCGTCATTCACCCACACTGTAACTCTCTTGGGCACCGACTACACTCCACCTAACCACAGTTCTCTTGGAGACAGAGTGGACACTTCATATCCGAAAAGAGGACAAGACACAGCACAAGCCCTGGATGGAAAAAAAAAAAATCAGGGTGAAATTGTGCAGATGCTTGGTGATGAGATGCCTGGAAAATCTTTTGCTGAAGAATATTTGAAATAAGAAGCTGTTTGAAGTTAAGATTGAGGATTCTGAGAAGTAGGGCATGATTGCCAATAGCTAATGAATAGCTGCTAACTAGTTCACAACACAAATATGGCTTAGCATGAAATACTTCACTCAGTTACACATATCTTCAGTTGTAAGAGAATGTTCAAACCAACAAGTCATGATACAGAATGTGAGAACACACATCATTGTTACAGATGGCTAACGATTAGACACTTTGGCTCATGGTGACAAAAATGATCAAACACAGAACTCTTTAATCAGTCAATCAAAAAAAAAATACTTTTATGAGGAGAATGTTGGAACTAAGAAGCTGAATTTGACATCAAGAAACTGAATGTGAGAATGTAGACTGTACTTGCAGAGGGCTAACAATTCTCTGCAAAGTAACATTTCCAGCACAAGCATGAAATTTTCATTCTCATTCCAAAATATTTTCCTCAAATGAAAAGAATATTCAAACAAAGATGCTGAATTTGACATTAAGATACTGAATGTGAGAATGTAGGCTACATGTAGGCTGGTTGGCTGGTTTTAGCTAGTCAACCAGCCTGGTTTTAGCTCGTTATAGCTGGTCAGCAGGCTGGTCAGGTTGGGAAACCACCAGCTAAAACCAGCCTTACCAGGCTGGGAGACCAGCTACTTCCAGCTTAAACCAGCTAAGACCAGGTAACCAGCCTAGGCCTAGTTTTTTTTCAGCAGGGATGGGCTATATTACATCAGCAGATGGCTAACAATTAGCTGCTAAGGACAATAAAAATGGATAAGCATGAAATATTCACACAATCTGAAATATCTTTACCATATGAAGAGAATATATGAATAAAGATTTTGGACTTGACGTGAAGATACTGAACGTGATAATGTAGGCTATGTTACATCTGCAAATGGCTAACAATTAGCTGCTAAGTACAGTCGTGGCCAAAAGTTTTGAGAATGACACAAATATTAGTTTTCACAAAGTTTGCTGCTAAACTGCTTTTAGATCTTTGTTTCAGTTGTTTGTTGTATAATTACTAGCACTTCATACGTTTCAAATGCTTTTATCGACAATTACATGACATTTATGCAAAGAGTCAGTATTTGCAGTGTTGGCCCTTCTTTTTCAGGACCTCTGCAATTCAACTGGGTATGCTCTCAATCAACTTCTGGGCCAAATCCTGACTGATAGCAACCCATTCTTTCATAATCACTTCTTGGAGTTTGTCAGAATTAGTGGGTTTTTGTTTGTCCACCCGCCTCTTGAGGATTGACCACAAGTTCTCAATGGGATTAAGATCTGGGGAGTTCCCAGGCCACGGACCCAAATTTTCAACGTTTTAGTCCCCAAGCCACTTAGTTATCACTTTTGCCTTATGGCACGGTGCTCCATCATGCTGGAAAATGCATTGTTCTTCACCAAACTGTTGTTGGATTGTTGGAAGAAGTTGCTGTTGGAGGGTGTTTTGGTACCATTCTTAATTCATGGCTGTGTTTTTGGGCAAAATTGTGAGTGAGCCCACTCCCTTGGATGAGAAGCAACCCCACACATGAATGGTCTCAGGATGCTTTACTGTTGGCATGACACAGGACTGATGGTAGCGCTCACCTTTTCTTCTCCGGACAAGCCTTTTTCCAGATGCCCCAAACAATCGGAAAGAGGCTTCATCGGAGAATATGACTTTGCCCCAGTCCTCAGCAGTCCATTTGCCATACTTTTTGCAGAAGATCAATCTGTCCCTGATGTTTTTTTTTTTTTTTTGGAGAGAAGTGGCTTCTTTGCTGCCCTTCTTGACACCAGGCCATCTTCCAAAAGTCTTCGCCTCACTGTGCGTGCAGATGCGCTCACACCTGCCTGCTGCCATTCCTGAGCAAGCTCTGCACTGGTGGCACTCTGATCCCGCAGCTGAATCCTCTTTAGGAGACGATCCTGGTGCTTCCTCGACTTTCTTGGACGCCCTGAAACCTTCTTAACAAGAATTGAACCTTCCTTGAAGTTCTTGATGATCCTATAAATTGTTGATTTAGGTGCAATCTTAGTAGCCACAATATCCTTGCCTGTAAAGCCATTTTTATGTAACGCGATGATGGCTGCACGCGTTTCTTTGCAGGTCACCATGGTTAACAATGGAAAAACAATGATTTCAAGCATCACCCTCCTTTTAACATGTCAAGTCTGCCATTCTAACCCAAGCAGCCTGACATAATGATCTCCAGCCTTGTGCTTGTCAACATTCTCACCTGAGTTAACAAGACGATTACTGAAATGATCTCAGCAGGTCCTTTAATGACAGCAATGAAATGCAGTGGAAAGTTTTTTTCGGGATTAAGTTAATTTTCATGGCAAAGTAGGACTATGCAATTCATCTGATCACTCTTCATAACATTCTGGAGTATATGCAAATTGCTATTATTAAAAACTTAAGCAGCAACTTTTCCAATTTCCAATATTTATGTAATTCTCAAAACTTTTGGCCACGACTGTACTAGTTTGCAACACACTAACAAAAATGACTAAGCATGAAATATTCACTTAGTCGCAAATATCTTCAACATATGAAAAAAAAATATATATCTGAACAAGTATGTTAAATTTGACATGAAAATACTGAATGTGAGAATGCAGGCTACATTACACCTGCAGATGGCTAACAATTAGCTGCTAAGTACAGATCGCAGCATAGCAACAAAACTGGTCAATTTGAAATATTCACTAAATCACAAATATCTTCACAACATGAAGAGAATATTCAAACAAAGATGTTGAATTTGGCATGAAGATACTGAATGTGAGAATGTAGGCTACATTATTTTGTAGATGGCTAACAATTAGCTGCTAAGTACAGATCGCTATTCTAATATTATTACATGATCGTGATTCACTTGGAAACGAAGCCAAGTTGGATGCATGCTTTAGCCTCCAATGATCTTCTCCCTCAAACGGCTTCAGAATCAGTAAATCTAAATCGTGGGCCTTCGGATCTGTCTGCAATAGAGGAACCAGCCAATCAACCAATGCTGGGAAAACTTCCAAAGACCGTAATTGATGGAAAGCCATGCTTCTTCAATACTGAGATTTACTGGATGCCTTGTCTTAATACAATTGATTATAACTGAGAAATCACACAGAACAGAACAAAATGTTATTGATTATAACTGAAAAATCACACAGAACAGAATAAAATGTTATCATTTCCCTTTAAGTAAATGAGTAAACAATTTAATAATGCAATTGAACACATAAGGCTATTGATATGACAACTAAAAACAACAACAATATAAAATAATGCCGCAAATTCAATATTCATAAGCAGGGCCTAAAACTAACTTTTTGCCACACCTGCCAGTGGCCGGTGACATGATCAAATGTACTGCCCATTTTTTTTATTTTTTATTTTTTTTTTGTATTACCGGCCATGAAACTCTTGTTGCCAAAACAGCCAGTTATTACTACTGCAATGACTAAACATATTTACAATGCTTTTAATTTGTCCTGCAACTGGTGTCTCTAATAAATGCATTTTCAATTTTACCTATTTATTATAGATATTCAACATTACAGTATAATTGAAAGCTATTATTTCTTATTTTTAGGCTCTAAAATAAAAAAAACAACTTGAAATGTAAGTGATTTTAAAACAATCTTCACATTTCCATGAATGACAGACTTCAGCAGGTTTCACTCTAAAATCAGCGCTGTCTCTTTAAAATCTGATGCACATGATGCGGATCTGACACGGAACTGTTTACGGTCATTTAAGACTATGTTTATGAGGTAACTCGCCAAAACCGCACATTTTGACATAACTGTGTGTGATTTCGTCTATTGAAGTACTAAGTTACTGGTGCGCTGCCTGAAGGGGCTCAGTGTATGCGTAACGTTACAGCCGAATGCACACCTTTCAAACTTTACTACGGCACCGTTTAGGCAGCGTAACCCCAGGTATGTGTCGCCAATGCTGAAAATAGGTAAGTAGGCATATTTCTACGTTTAGATGCAAAAATACATCAGCAATATTTCATACGTCACGTTTTAGTGCCTGGAAATGCCGCATATGAAATAATCACTCAATTCCAAACATCTTGACAATATGAAGATAATATTCAAACAAAGATGCTGAATTTGACATGAAGATACTGAATGTGAGAATGTAGGCTACATAACAATTGCAGATTAGCAGTTAAGTGCAGTTTGCAACACAACAACAAAACATGAAATATTCTCTCAATCTCAAATATCTTCATCATATGAAGAGAATTTTCAAACCAAGATGCTGAATTTGACATGTAGATACTGAATGTGAGAATGTAGGCTACAATACAGATGGCTAACAATTAGCTGCTAAGTACAGTTTGCAGCACAGTACAAAAATGACTAAGCATGAAATACTGACTCAATCCCAAATTCAACATATGAAGAGAATATTCAAACCAAGATGTTGAATTTCACATCAAGACACAGAATGTGAAAATGCACGTCATTGTGGCAAATGACTAACAATTAGCTGCTAATTAAAGTTCACAACAGGGCGATAACAATGACCTAACATGAAACCCATCAGTCAATCTGGGGTGCGTTTCCCAAAAGCATTGTTAGCTAACTATGGTCGTTATTTCTACTGAACTTGTTTGGTAATGACGAACTTGCGACCATAGACCAAATGCACCCCAGAAAAATACTCATTTTTGACGCCAAAATATTGAAAATAAAAATGTATTTGCATCATGGTTTGTCATAACCAACCAACAGCTGGCAAGTACATTTCTCAAAATGGCAATAAAAATAACTTTGCTTATATAAGGAAAAAAACTTTGCTTATTTCAGGAGATTCTCAAACCAATGTGTCAAAGCTGACATTAAGATGCTGAATGTAAAAATACACATACAGCGCAATTAACAGCCAAGTACAGTTTGCTAATTGACATTGACATTGTTAACTGTATGCGTCAGTGACTTGTGCTTGTATGAGGGAAATGTCTGAACCAACAAATCAAATTTGACGTCAAGATACAGAGTCTGCATGTGCGCTCCATACTTGCCGGTAGCTAATTAGCTGCTAAGTACAATTCGTAACACTGGAACAAAAATGGCTTAGCATGAAATACATCAGTCAGTGCCTTTTCCTCCATGCAATCCAAGAAAAAAAAATACAGAGGGTGTGTTGAAGAAACAAGCAGAAAGCTGTGAGAACAGCCCCATGTTGAGCCCTCCAAGGGTTCTGTGAGCTTTCAGTCGAGTGGGAAAAACGTCTCCCGTCCACAGCAAACAGGTGTGGGTAGGAGGAAAAATTGAAACGTCTTGATTTTCACACTGTTAATTTCATTCAGATCAGCCGATCTCGCCGCCCAAGCTTTTCGCCACTTCCCTCCTAACGTGCTAATTACGAACTCTCGCTGACGTGAGCAAGGTTTAAAGGCTAATTAGCATAAAATCCTACATGATGTATTTTTACCTTCCTAATCAACACCCTCACACAGACATGTTTTTTTAGACGTGTGAGCGAGAAAGAAACAGAAAGAATGCTTTGACGCAATTAAAATGCGATTGAACGTGCAAACAGAGTGGGGGCAACAAGAATTGTGGATATTGTTCTGAAATATACCATTATTGTAATTGCTTCTTGCTTGCATGCTTTCAGCAAAAATGTCAGATAACCACTCAAGCAACAAAATAAAAATGGCAACCATAAAAAAAAATAGTCTGAAATCATTGGAAACCCCTACTTATATTTACCCAAGTATCAATTACGAGCCAAAACTAGGACCTTGATGTGATTGCTGATATTTGCTGTTCTCAGTATTGTGGCCTGAATTCCCAGAGGCCCGAATGGGTGGGCTGGAGGAGGCTGCCATATTGGGTGCCACCTGGTAGTGCCAGGGGGTTCTGGGTTATGCTTTGGCCTGCCAGGGAGATCCACAGATGGGTCAAGCTTGAGGGTTAGTCAGGATAGCACTGAGAAAGGGTACTAAAGGAGGTCTGTGGTCTTGAGACATGCTTTGGGGTGGGTTGCAAGGCTGTGGATAAGACACCATATGCTTCTGCTGACCTTTATCAATGTTAATGCATTAGCTGTGGGCCTGCTCATGTTTTGCTTGCTTACCTGCTTGTTTTGGGTGTAATCACATTATTATGAAATTAAAGGGATAGTTCACACAAATTAAATTTTTGTTATTAATTACTCACCCAAGTTGTTTCAAACTCCTAAGACCGTCGTTCATCTTCGGAACACAAATTAAGATACTGTATTTTTGCTGAAATCAGAGCTTTCTGACCCAGACAGCATTGGTACAGTAGTACCACAGTTAGGGCCCAGAAAGGTAGTAAGGACATTAAAATAGTCCATGTGACACCAGTGGTTCAACTGTGAGTTCAACAAGCTACGAGAATATTTTTGTGCGCAAAGAAAACAAAAATACCTTTTTTTTCAACAGTTTTCTATGCATGTTCAGGAGAGTACAATGTAGTGATTGGAGAAACAAACCTTTTCGAAGCTTCAAATCAATTGAACCAATTGCTCTGCAAAATAATTGACTGTTTCGAAGTGCTCAAAACACCACACGCTAGTGACGCCTGCTGATCAAAAGTTTGCAAATGCAACAAAAACTCTATAATGTGCATAAAAACTCATTGCAAATGTTTTTTTAGAGTATAATACATTAAATGCCATTAAAAATAATAAGACACCATTAAATATTACAATATGTACAATATGCGTTTTTGGAATATTGTATACTAATTTGCAGGGCTTCTTTTGTTTGTTTTATGGAGAGCTTGTATATAGAGGCCATTAAGAGACTAATGCTGATGATACACTGGGCAACTTTTTGAGCAATGTTGCTGGGCAACTTTGGCAAATGTTGCCGTAAACAGGCAGCCAGGTGTGATACAGAGCCCACAACAGATCTAAATTTTCCAGATAGGAATGTTTTACCCATTCTCAATGAGAAAGTGCCCAAGAAACATTGCTCAAAAAAAGTTGCCCAATAAAATTGCTCAAAAAGTTGCCCAGTGTATCATCAGCATAACTAATTCTCATCCTTTAATAAGACAAATGTCTCGTTTGAAATGTCTACAGATTGATGAAACTGATCCAAGATTAGGTAAAAACCATAGACGTTTAAAACGTTTCAAAACAGTTATGACGTAATGAAGCCTTGTTCACTGAAATTTGATCCCCTATCAGTAAGTAAGATTTCTGGCTTGTCTTTTATACAGGTAATGAGATGAGATTAGGAGCACTCTCTTAACGGCAGTGCTCCTAATCTCAGTTTGTTAACTGTATAAAAGAAACATGTCCACAGAAGCAATCAATCAGTCAGATTTCAAACTCTCCACCATGGCCAAAACTAAAGAGGCTGGAATGGGCTACAAGATCATAGCTGAGCAGTTTTGTGAGAAGGTGACAACATTTGGTGCAATTATTCGCAAATGGAAGAAACACAAAAAACTCCCTCGGTCTGGGGCTCCATGCAAGATTTCACCTTGTGGAGTTTCAATGATCATTCATGAGAATGGTGAGGAATCAGCCAAGAACTACACGGGAGGGTCTTGTCAATGATCTCAAGGCAGCTAGGAGCATAGTCACCAAGAAAACAATTGGTAACACACTACACCGTGAAGGACTAAAATCCTGCATCGCCCGCAAGGTCCCACTTCTCAAGAAAGCACATGTACAGACCTGTCTAAAGTTTGCCAATGACCATCTGAATGATTCAGAGGAGAACTGGGTGAAAGTATTGTGGTCAGATGAGACCAAAATCAAGCTCTTTGGTATCAACTAAACTCAACCGTGTTTGGAGAAGGAGGAATGCTGACTGTGACCCCAGGAACACCATCCCTACTGTCAAACATGGAGGTGGAAATATTATGCTTTGGGGGTGTTTTTCGGCAATGGGGACAGGACAACTGCACCACATCAAAGGGACGATTGACGGGGCCATGTACCGTCAAATCTTAGGTGAGAACCTCCTTCCCTCAGCCAGGGAATTGAAAATGGGATGGGTATTCCAGCATGACAATGACCCAAAACACACGGCCAAGGCAACAAAGGAGTGGCTCAAGAAGCAGCACATTAAGGTCCTGGAGTGACTTAGCCAGTCTCCAGACCTTAATTTCATGGACAATCTGTGGAGACAGCTGAAGGTTCGAGTTGCCAAATCTCAGCCACAAAACCCTAATGTCTTGGAGAGGATTTGCAAAGAGGAGTAGGACAAAATCCCTCCTGAGATGTGTGCAAACCTGGTGGCCAACTACAAGAAATGTCTGACCTCTGTGATTGCCAACAAGGGTTTTGCCACCAAGTACGAAGTCATGTTTGAAATAAGGGTCAAATACTTATTACTCATTAAAATGCTAATCAATTTATACCTTTTTTTAAATGTGTTTTCTGGATTTTTTTGTTGTTATTCTGTCTCGTACTGTTCAAATGAACCTACCATTAAAACTATAGACTAATAATTTATTTGTCAGTGGGCAAACATACAAAATCAGCAGCATTCTTAAGGCATGCAAAGCAAATTTGGGCTTAGGGCCTTAGAATAGCGACTTTTGAAGTAGCAACAAAGCTGTATCCAAGAAGCATGGGTGTTAAAAAGGAACCCAAATTTTGAGTTAAAACACTTACCTTTATTTCTGTGAATTTCAGTCATCACCCCACTGATTGGCTGTCCATATTCAAGAGAAAGTGACGTCACTGCATTAACAGCTAGTTGTTCTATTCCGACTCATTGTTAAGTGATTTCTCAGTCCTCGGGCACGAACAGAACGACAGCGCGCAAGTGAGTACTTAAATACTGTATGTTAATAGGCAATTGTTGCGTTTGCTACTGCTAGATAAGACGTTCTTGCTTATATCTATTTTATACTTCTCTAGTTATCTATATCGCTGCCTATATGTATATATGTCCATATGTATATGTAGACTTGGATTAATTCGTTGGTGTTAGTACATTTTTACGCGGGTCTAGACGGACTGTTGTAGTTTGTTTACATAGATATTGTATTTATCTGGATTAATTCAATTGTATTTACATTAAATTACTCTCAGAAAGCAGTTATTCGTTTTGGTGCTTTGTATTGCTAGCATTTTTTGGTGTTAAAGTATAGTTTTGATTGCACTTAATCAAATTAGACTACTGAGCCACGGCCAAGGGAAGCTTTTGTTCTCACGTGGTTCCCTTTCCTGAGCGCGCTTAGATGTGCTAAGTGCGTTCAATCTTAGTTTCGATTTGAGCCATTTGAGCCATTTGCGTACGATCTATTTGGGCTGACTCAGCAGAGGGGGAGTACCCAGCTGTTTTCACTGAACAGTCATTTGGTGGTGCATTTAACTGCACCATAGCAGCTGACGCTGAAGCGTCAGCGGAAGCGTTCAGCCTCCTCGTGTGAAGACCGACAAGGGTAAAGACAGCGACTTGTCCTGCGCGACTTAGCCGAGCAACGCAGCCGACAACGCACTTCGGTATTCTTTTCCTTCATCTCACTCCTACTTCTGCCCTCCTCTATCATGTGTTTCCAATTCATTCCGGTGCACTCTACACATCGCGCTAACATCAAACGCACACGTCAACGCAATCTTTCTAATCTGCATCCTATTCACACCTCTTCCACTGAAACTTTCTCTTTCACTGCTGGCCTCTGGAACTGTCAGTCAGCTGTCAACAAAGCTGACTTCATTTCTGCCTTTTCTTCGCAATCTGGCCTGAGCATCCTAGGTTTGACTGAGACCTGGATTCGTCCAGAAAACTCAGCAACCCCAGCCGCTCTGTCTAATAACTTTTCCTTCTCCCACACCCCTCGTTACACTGGAAAGGGCGGCGGTACTGGACTGCTCATTTCTAACAACTGGAAATACTCAACCCATTCTCTTCTTGCCAATTATAACTCATTCGAATGTCATTCAGTGACTATAACAACTCCCATCAAACTCCATGTTGTAGTAATTTATCGTCCTCCTACTCAATTTGGCATTTTCCTAGAAGAGCTGGATGTGCTACTATCCTCATTTCCAGAGGATGGCACCCCATTTCTAGTCTTTGGAGACTTTAACATTCACCCTGACAAACCCTATGCGGCTGACTTCCATACACTCCTAGCTTCATTCGATCTCAAACGCATTATCACTACACACACTCATAAATCTGGAAACCAACTTGATCTCATTTATACACGTAACTGTACTACAGATAACATAGCAGTCAAACCCTTACACATCTCTGACCACTTCTTCATTACATTCGACCTACATCAAGCTACCTGTGCACCACCAACCCCTCTACCTGTTACTTTTAGACGAAACCTACGCTCTCTCTCACCTTCCCGCCTTTCGTCTTTAGTATCCTCCTCTCTTCCCTCCCAAACCCACTTCTCATCCCTGGATACTAATACAGCAATGGACACCCTGTGCTCGACTCTCACGACTTGTCTAGATGATATTTGCCCTCTCTCCTCCAGGCCAGCACGGGCTGCTCCCTCAAACCCTTGGTTATCCGAGGTTCTTCGTGAGCAGCGCTCCAAACTTAGGGCAGCTGAGAGGAAATGGCACAAATCTAAGGATCCGTCTGACTTGAGTATGTATCAGTCTCTGCTGTCATCATTCTCTACCCAAGTCCACACTGCCAAATCTTCATACTTCCACAATAAGATCAACAATGCTCCAGACACACGAAACCTCTTCAAAACTTTCAATTCACTGCTTTGCCCCCCTCCACCACCTCCCACCACTACTATAACAGCTGAGGACTTCGCCACATTCTTCACAGACAAAACTGCATCTATCAGCAATCAGTTCTCAGCTCCACACATACAGGAACTAAAATTGATCTCACCCGCATCTGGAACTCCCCTCTTCTCCTTCAGTCCCCACTCTGAGGCTGAAGTTAGCAAACTTCTCCTCTCCAGCCATCCGACGACATGTCCTTTAGATCCTATCCCCTTGCACTTTCTCCAAGCAATCGCTCCCACAATCCTACCGGCGCTCACACACATCATCAACTCATCTCTTCTCACAGGCACCTTCCCTACTACATTTAAGCAGGCCCGGGTAACTCCGCTGCTCAAAAAACCTACTCTAAACACTTCACTTGTAGACAACTACAGACCTGTCTCTCTCCTTCCATTCATAGCAAAAACGCTGGAACGAGCTGTTTTCAACCAGCTATCTTTATTTCTTGTGCAGAACAATCTATTGGATACCAACCAGTCAGGCTTCAGGAGTGGCCATTCAACTGAGACTGCTCTACTGTCTGTCACTGAAGCCTTACGGATTGCAAAAGCTGATTCCAAATCATCGGTTCTCATTTTGCTGGACCTATCTGCTGCTTTCGACACAGTGAATCATCAGATCCTTTTGTCCACCCTCTCATCGCTGGGCATCACAGGAACTTCACTTCACTGGTTCAAATCCTACCTCACTGGTAGGTCTTTCAGGGTGGCCTGGGGTGGTGAGGTATCCAAAACTCAACAACTGGTTACTGGGGTTCCTCAGGGATCAGTTCTTGGACCCCTCCTCTTCTCCATATACACTACATCTCTAGGCCCCATCATACAAGCACATGGCTTCTCCTACCATTGCTATGCTGATGACATACAGCTCTATCTCTCATTCAAACCAGATGATCTATCGGTAGCTGCACGAATCTCAGGCTGCCTGGCGGATATCTCTGCATGGATGAAGGAACACCATCTCCAGCTCAATCTAGCAAAGACTGAGCTCCTTGTTTTCCCTGCCACGCCGACTCTACAACATGACTTCTCAATCCAGTTAGGTTCATCAACAGTTACCCCTTCAATTTCAGCCAGAAATCTTGGTGTAATGTTTGATGACCAATTGACTTTTAAAGACCACATAGCTAAAACTGCTCGATCTTGCAGGTTTGCACTGCACAACATCAGAAAGATCAGGCCCTTCCTAACAGAGCACGCTGCACAACTCCTCGTCCAGGCCCTGGTCATTTCCAGGCTGGACTACTGCAATGCTCTACTAGCTGGTCTTCCAGCATGTACAATCAGGCCTCTACAAATGATTCAGAATGCAGCAGCACGCCTGGTCTTCAATGAACCAAAAAAGGCCCATGTCACACCTCTCTTCATATCCCTTCACTGGCTACCAGTGGCGGCTCGCATTAAGTTCAAGACACTGATGCTGGCACATAGGACAGCCACCGGCTCATCACCTGCTTACCTACGTTCACTACTACGAATTTACACTCCCTCTAGATCTCTGAGATCCTCTAATGAAAGACGCCTCGTTGTACCACCACAGAGAGGCATGAAATCACTTTCCAGAACATTCTCGTTCAATAGTCCTGCCTGGTGGAATGACCTTCCCTCCCATATCCGGAATGCACATTCCCTAACTGCCTTCAAGCGACTACTGAAAACCCATCTCTTTCGACACTATTTGACTCAATAATAAAAAAAAATAAAAATAAAAAAAAACCTTCTCTCTTTTCTTGATCTTCCCTTTCTATCCAGTACTTATCTAACAATGCCGATATATGGTATTTTTGAGCACTTCCTAGGTTGACCTGCCTCCTTAGGACGAATCACTTGTTGCATCCCCAATTGTAAGTCGCTTTGGATAAAAGCGTCTGCTAAATGAATAAATGTAAAATGTAAATGTCATTGTCTGGATTTTATGTAAACATATTGCAAGCAGGTTCCAAGGGCTCCGTTTAACATCTGAAAGAGAATTTGTTGGTTATTATTATTATTTTGTATTTTTAGGACTATCAACATAAGCCAAAACTGCTCTAAAATTATATTTATTGTGAAAAGTGATATAAAATAAATTTGAATGGGTAGGAACAAAAATACATATACTACAAAATCAGAATTTGGTAAAGCTTTATTTTAAGCCAGACACAGTTACACATTACTGCAAGAGTAAATGAACATTACTTTTACCTACAATACTTATTTTTGCAATTACAATTTTAAAACAAAGTGTGATATTTTCCAGATACTGTTTTTTTTTTTTTTTTTTTGGCTTATCAATATAAAAACAGCAATAAAAAAAAAAAAAAAAACATTAATGCAATTTTTTAGCACAATATACATTTTAATATTTATTTTTAGGATGGTTGTGATATTTGGAGTCCTTGATATTTTAAAACCCCTGATTAAACCCCTGATAAACCCCTAATTCACACGTAGTGGTGGTTTCAATACTGAATTTTCTTTGAGTTATTGTCAGAGACACATCGATAGCCATGTTCTAAAACCTCAGAGATGGATTGTTATCCCTTTTCCCGTCTGCACAACCACCCCCACCCGCTCCGATCTTCTACCTCCTGCATGCACGGATTATCCGGACCCCTATGTCAGAGCCCATGACCCCTAAGGGACACATAATACCCGATCCGGCTGTCCATCCACCCAAACTGCCCAAAACAGCAGCACACTTTTTTTCTCTCTTCTCCCTGTGTTTAAAAGACATGCTATATAAGGCGAAATCTCTCTATACGTTAACAAGCAGGAAACCAGGTGAAAACATCCGCCAGCTCTCTGGAGGCGCGTATGCTGCCCGTGTATTAAAGGTAGAACGAGAAAGAGAGGTGTGCGCCATCATGTGTAGGTGGTTAACACTGATGTCTGAATAGTTTGGCGGTCACAGGGGGCTGGAATAGAGAGATGACTGAAGCCTCTGCCAAGCCAATTAGCACGTCTGCATTTAAATAGAATGTGTTAGAACCACCCCCACTAATGATGTCATCGCTCTAGGGTCTCCACGGAGATTGGAACGTGGCCGACCCTGATAGAGCCAAATCTACGATCGTCACTATCTCACACACACTTACACATGCCATGTGCCATTACCCTGCGAGCACGCACCATCTGTGTACCGAGAAAAGCAGTGTACTTTACGCACTTATTCCTCCTAATTCACAAAACAAACTCTGATTTCACAAACGTGTTTGCCGGCCAACTGATACGATTTCAAAAAAAAAACTTCTCAATGTCCTCAAACTGTAAACTCCATATAATTTTCTCTCTCTCACACACTTTAAAAAAGTAAGTCCCTTTGAAAAGTGTGTTGGATCATTCTGTAGTGGGCATATGGAGAGAGAGAAAGGAACCATTCTGAGATGAGTCTCTCCCGAGGCCCCAGATCTCTGAAAGGGCCCCAAACACTGTTCTGAGACCAGGATGGTGAACAGATCTCTCTGATAATGCCCCAGATGCTCTTCTCAGATCAGTTTCACTGCGAAATGGTGCCAAGGAAGAACCCTCAGAGCATTCACACACTTTCGCATACACAGGAACAAGTAAAATCTGAAATCTAACACTACAAAATAAACAACATAAAGAAAGCACAAAGTAGGCTTACAAGAAAAAAAAGGTCATCATTAGTAGAGTTTGCTAAGGTGAGCATCATTATTATTATTGGGTCATTTATTATCTTTCACATACATACATGTGTACAGGTAAATGGGCTATTCTCCAGAATTGGCGCAAACTTCTGTCCTATAACCAAAAAAAAAACACATTTTAAAAGCATTTAAATATTTACATTTTAGATGTTTACTAAGATCATTCTGTTATCCATTGAAACCCAGAATAATATTTAGAATATCGGTAAGCTTAATATATATAAAATCATCACTTATTGCGTACTTTCAATTGAAAGTATCTAAAAACCTGAAACACCCAACCTGGTCTCATGATGAAAACGCAACTGCAAACTTTTTCGACAAGATGTGAAATACGTACCACCATGTAGGTATTCGATGTGAAATGTCCACTGGCTGGCACTAAAAGAGTGTTTGTTTTTTTACCCGGAAAAGATGAGTGTACATATAGTATGTTTTATGTGACATTGGTTTTGATGTTCACAGTTCTGACTTGAAATGTCCATTGAGTGGCGCTGCCTATAACTCTAATGCTCCATGATGTTTTAAAATAGCGTACCATCTGCACTACACCTAAACCTAACCGATAGTATGAACAAAAGGAAATGTGACATAAAAACGCAAATCGCAAGCATGTCGTTTTAGCTTGTTTTTCTCATCTTTCATTGTGAGTCGTGTTTTTGGCAAGATTCGTACCTAAGGATTCCGCATTCTTTCAAATGGTCAGGATCATTATTGTGCACATTATATGATCATTATTTAGTACAAAAAAACTCAACAAAATATTAACTTAATAGAACTGAACTATATATTACAATTATTTAATTGAATAAAAGTTACACTTAAGGTGTTTGGTCACATTTGACTGCCAAAGAGTATGAGAACATATTCACTATGTCTCTTTATCACTCCCCAGAATAAAATGTGATTGTAAAGCATATTCAGAGTGGTTATCAATACACAATCAATGCACATTTGTGTTAATAATTACTCGGAATTGCTGCAAATATAGTAAAACTGCTGTCTATCCTACTTTAACCCATTCAAACACATTGACAGCGCGGAGTTGTTTGGAATTATTGAGAGCTCCATGAACCACGTGGCCGCGCGGTGGCGAGATCAAAGCGTGTCGCAACACGGCTCTGCCTTGAGCTAAGCTCAAAAGTTCTAAAATTGTTACGACCGAAACATTTTGTGAAATTTTGATTATGACATCATTGTTTTTTTGGTGTGTTTGTCTATAAAATGTAGTTTTTATGTGTGTAAATCTGTTCAGAACTGTGCTAGGTAACCATGTGCTGATTAGCATATTTGAGCTAGGCTCAAATGTTTCTAAAATTGTCACTACCGAAACAGTCACAACCAAAACATTTGGTGAAGTTTGGTGTGAAAGCACACTTTTTTAGGTGTTTGTCCATAAAATGTAGTTTTTATGTGTGTACATCTGTTCAGAACTTTGCTAGTAACCATGTGCTGATTAACATCTTTGAGCTAGGCTCAAAAGTTTCCAAAATTGTCACTACGGAAACAGTCACGACCAAAACATTAGGTTAAGTTTCAGTAGTAACATTGTTTTTAGGGTGTTTGTTCATAAAATGCAGTTTTTATGTGGCTACAACTGTTCAGAACTGTGCTAGTAACCATGTGCTGATTAGCATCTTTGAGCTAGGCTCAAATGTTTCTAAAATTGTCACTACCGAAACAGTCACAACCAAAACATTTGGTGAAGTTTGGTGTGAAAGCACACTTTTTTAGGTGTTTGTCCATAAAATGTAGTTTTTATGTGTGTACATCTGTTCAGAACTTTGCTAGTAACCATGTGCTGATTAACATCTTTGAGCTAGGCTCAAAAGTTTCCAAAATTGTCACTACGGAAACAGTCACGACCAAAACATTAGGTTAAGTTTCAGTTGTGACATTGTTTTTAGGGTGTTTGTTCATAAAATGCAGTTTTTATGTGGCTACAACTGTTCAGAACTGTGCTAGTAACCATGTGCTGATTAGCATCTTTGAGCTAGGCTCAAAAGTCTCTTTAATTTTCACTACCGAAACAGTCATGACCAAAACATTTGGTGAAGTTTCAGTTGTGACATAGTTTTTTAGGGTTTTTTCCATAAAATGTATTTGTGTGTGTGTGTGTGTGTGTGTGTGTGTGTGTGTGTGTGTGTGTGTGTGTGTGTGTGTGTGTGTGTGTGTGTGTACAACTGTTCAGAACTGTGCTAGGTTACCATGTGCTGATAAGCACCTTTGAGCTAGGCTCAAACTATTTCTAAAATTGTCACTACCAAAACATTCACGACTGAAACATTTGGTTAAGTTTCAGTTTCGACATCATTGTTTTTTGGGGTGTTTGTCCATAAAATGTAGTTTTTATGTGTATGTCTGTTCAAAACTGTGCTAGTAACCATGTACTGATTAGCATCTTTGAGCTAGGCTCAAAAATGTCTAAAATTGGCAATACCAAAACAGTCACGACTGAAACATTTGGTTAAGTTTCGGTTCCGACATTGTTTTTAGGGTGTTTGTTCATAAAATGTAGTTTTTATGTGTGTACAACTGTTCAGAACTGTGCTAGTAACCATGTGCTGATTAGCATCTTTGAGCTAGGCTCAAAAGTCTCTTTAATTTTCACTACCGAAACAGTCATGACCAAAACATTTGGTGAAAAGTTTCCAAATTTGCTCAAAATTTTCCAAAATTGTCACTACGGAAACAGTCACGACCAAAACATTTGGTTAAGTTTCAGTTGTGACATTGTTTTTGGGGTGTTTGTTCATAAAATGTAGTTTTTATGTGTGTACAACTGTTCAGAACTGTGCTAGTAACCATGTGCTGATTAGCATCTTTGAGCTAGGCTCAAAAGTCTCTTTAATTTTCACTACCGAAACAGTCATGACCAAAACATTTGGTGTAACCATGTAACCATGTACTGATTAGCATCTTTGAGCTAGGCTCAAAAATGTCTAAAATTGGCAATACCAAAACAGTCACGACTGAAACATTTGGTTAAGTTTCGGTTCCGACATTGTTTTTAGAGTGTTTGTTCATAAAATGTAGTTTTTGAACTGTGCTAGTAACAAAGTGGTGATTAACATCTTTAGGCTAGGCTCAAAAGTTTCTAAAATTGTCACTACTGAAACAGTCATGACCATAAAATGTATGTGTGTGTGTGTGTGTGTGTGTGTGTGTGTGTGTGTATACAACTGTTCAGAACTGTGCTAGGTTACCATGTGCTGATAGCATTTTTGAGCTAGGCTCAAACATTTCTAAAATTGTCACTACCAAAACAGTCCCGACTAAAACATTTGGTTAAGTTTCCGTTGCGACATCGTTTTTTGGGGTGTTTGTCCATAAAATTATGAAATGTAGTTGCATATGTGTACAACTGTTCAGAACTGTGTTAGTAACCATGTGCTGATCTTTGAGCTAGGCTCAAAAGTTTCTAAAACTGTCACCACCGAAACGGTCACAACCAAAACATTTGGAGAAGTTTCACTTGTGACATTGTTGTTTTGGGTGTTTATCCATAAAATGTAGTTTTTATGTGTGTACATCTGTTCAAACCTCTTAAAAGTTAAAACTAAAAATTCTGTAATGTGATGTGGTCACCACCAAAACATTACTGTCACAACCAAAAATGTGCAGTCACGACTGAAATATGGGATGTTTTGACAAAAACAAAGTATGCTGAATAATCAATGCCCTGGTGAAAAAAAAAAAAAAAAACAGCTAAAACCAGCCTAGGCTGGTTGGCTGGTTTTAGCTGGTCAACCAGCCTGGTTTTAGCTGGTCATAGCTGGAAGGCAGGCTGGTTTTAGAGGGGTTTTGTCCACTTTTCCAGCCTGGCCAGGCTGGTCAGGCTGGTCTTAGCTGGTCAGGCTGGGAAACCACCAGCTAAAACCAGCCTGACCAGCCTGGGAGACCAGCTAAAACCAGCCACTTCCAGTTTAAACCAGCTAAGTCCAGCCAACCAGCCTAGGCTGGAATTAGCTGTTTTTTTCAGCAGGGTGTATATTCAACTAATGAATATTTAACTTTGAAATCAGTATGATTAACTTTATGCCATTTACAAGGAAAGATTGATTCAAAATACATCTTGTACTTTGGATATTATACAATATGCATGCATACAACATTTGTGGAAAAAGCTTGCAGCTGTTTTTGGACTAAACATGCTCCCTATATGATTTAGAATCTCAATTAAGATGGCTGAATTCCCTGGTTAAGTCCACTCTAGTGCTAATGTTCCATAGCCTCAGGTCAAAGGTTAAAGGTGAATGGCAAAACAACATTTATGAAAACTGAGAGTTGAGTTATCACTCGACAGGAACACTAAATCACAGCACAACATTTACACAGTAGCTCTTGACTGAGCAATAGATGTGTAAATAACACTCTGTCACACACTCCCGGTTATTCAGTTACTCATGCGTTTATGTTTCTGTCTTTTTGTTGTGGTGACAAGTTGCGGCAGGTGAACCGTTGCGTCTCAGGGTTGCTATGGCAAGGTTGAGGCTTTCTCCACAGTTACCATGGTGAGGTGGACATGACTGGACGTTTTGACCCATCTCTGAGTTCACCGAGCACTAGGGGCCATAACAGACACTCCAAAATATCATCTGCTCCACAGAGCGGAACATTCATAATCCGTGTGAATGCTAAAACGAGAATGTTGATGTGTGTGTGTTTTTTCATTGCTAAAATACTTTTTTTCCCAGCTCAGCATAATATGTAGAGACAACTGTGGGTTAAATTCTGTTAAAAGTAAAAAAGATTGTTGAATTAAGTCATTACTTTTGTTTTCTTTGCACACAAAAAGTATTCTTGTAGCTTCATAACATTACGGTTGAACGCCTGATGACTCATGGACTATTTTATTGATGTTCTTACTACCTTTCTGGGCCTAGAACGTGATCACGTCAAGTACTCCTCGCTGCAGACTGTAGCGCGGTGACGTCAGGTACCAACGTCACGTATGTGTTTACCGCGCATGCGCAGTGTGACGTATGGTATGCCTGTGTAATTTGCATTGCGTGGTGACGTTAGGCGTTTTCGCGTCGTGTGTGACGTAACGCGTCATTAAAACGCATGCGCATACTTAACATAATACTCTTATAAAATGTAAAAGTATTAAAAAAAGCTAA
Organism: Garra rufa; assembly: GCF_049309525.1. NCBI lineage: Eukaryota > Metazoa > Chordata > Actinopteri > Cypriniformes > Cyprinidae > Garra > Garra rufa. The sequence continues at coordinate 25,945,528 of NC_133364.1, forward strand.
GGTGAAAAAAAGAAGGGGAAAAAACAGTAATATGTAGTACAGCACAAATCCATGATTTTAACCATGTCTGAGGTAAAATTATATGGAATTACAGAGTTTATTCTGTAATATTTGTGTAGTATTATATACAAGGTATTAACATTGTTGCACTTTATTTCACTGTGTATATTGTATCATTACTCTGCACCTTATATGTTTCTTATTTTAACCTTTCCTCTGTCATGATTCTTATTTAGTATAATTATGGACATTTTTCTGTTGCTTTGGCAATTCTGCCTGTGGAATATTTAAGCCAATAAAGTAGTATTAAGTTAAATTGACTACATACAGTATATTTTCCGTGTCTACATCCCATTTTATGCATGGTGCCTCCAAAAAACCAAACTGATAACAGTGATCTTTTATTGCAAACAACAAAACAAAATATAATTGTATATACTGTGACGAGTCGGCTGCCTCCCCCTAATTATCATCACCACCCCGTCCCTTATTTGCCGCCCTTCTCCAGGCTCCCGACGGGAGTGGGTGTGTATGGGAGAGGAGGGTCGCGAAAACATCTCGGGCTGGCGGCGTGTGATGAGGAGCACGTGAACTGAACGAAGCCTCATCACCGCCGCTGTTTAAATGCCGAGCGCGCCTCTCCTCAGGAGACCGGTCTCTCCCTCGTGCATGCACGCTGGTGTCCTCGTGGGTCCAGGAAGGGTGCGTAGAGGGAACCAGCGCCGCCGTAGGACCCTGCGGATTCGGATGAGGACCGCACCCGTGACGGCTGACGGGCCAGGATGCCGGGCCGTTTCATCCCCCAGAAGTGTTGCGTAGGCGGAGGAGGAAGAAGTCGCCGCCCCTCGCGCCCCGGACCTGAGCGGGCACCTTCACGACGAGGACACCAGATTCCCTGTTTATTTGGACACTTTTACCCCCTTGGACACTTGTTTTCTTTTACTTTCTGTTTAATAAAAGCCTCTCCGAGGCCTGACGCCACACCCACTGTGTCTGCCGTTTGCTCCTCCCGCCACAATACATTTAATTATTATATATAAAAATATATAACTATAAACATGACACATGAGAACAAGAGAAACAACAACAAAAATAGTTAATGAACATGCACATGCGCACATTGCGCAGTAACGCCAGTAAGTAAGGCGCGCATGCGTGTTATAGACATACCATACGTCACTTTGCGCATGCGCGGTAAACACATACGTGATGTAGGTACCTGACGTCACCGCACTACAGTCTGCAGCGAGGGGTGTCTCGATCACGTTGCTGTCTATGCAGGGTCAGAAAGATCTTGGATTTTATCAGAAATATCTTAATTTGTGTTCTGAAGATGAACGGGTTTGGAACAACATGATGGTGAGTGATTAATGACAATTTGATGAAAATGAAAATTTTCATTTTTGGGTGAACTAACCCTCTAACAATAACAACACTGACATGGCAACTACAATGAAATTATGCAATTGAAATATTTTCAGTCAACTGTTGCTGACTTTCATTCGAAGGACTTTAACACACTTTTCTGTTGACATGACAGATGCCGTTGACAGAGTAAAAGTTGTAAGTTATGGAGTTATATCTCAGAGCTACAAATGGAAATGAGGTTATAGAATCTGTTGGGTTACGGATGATAGAAGAGCACAAGACCACAAACGATTACACAACCAAGAAGGGTGATAAAGAAGAGTAAACAAGCTCCATTATGCCTGTTAGAGCAAGGGGAGTCTGAGAGGAATCTGACTCATTGGTCTGCGTGGGTGAATTAGACCCAGCTGAAACCTCCTGATACCTTCACCAGGAGAAAAAGAGGATCTGATATGGAAACCGCATGCCCTCTTCTTTACTCCAGGGGGTTTTCACATAGGCTTAAGAAATAATAACAGAAGACTGCAGGGCAAACGCCACTGCAAATGTCTTTTAGGACATGTTTAGAGGGCTACTTCTGACAAACCATTTCCTCTTATTACTAAAACTGTGAAAAAGTATGGCTGTGAACACAATTACTCCCCTGCAAAATTGGTCAGTGGAATCAAATGCAGCAGTGGAGGCACCATTTATTCCTTTTTCTCAAAATTCAATGAAAAAGTCCCAGGTCTTGCATTCGCCCACTGGTTTTACGCAACTTCCAGGAGTAAGGGCATGAAGGTTTTTATTTCTAGTCTGCCTAGAAAAAAAAGTGTCTACAAGACAGAATGATAAAATTAAGGCTTTCGAGGTAGAACTAATTATTGGATTTGTGTACATAAAGTGTGGTTCTACCACACAAAGACTTTGTTAATTTGCATCAATGTATGCCATCATACATTAATGTTTAAAACATAAGCACTGACAAAAAAATTAACAGTCTATAATTTTAATGGTAGGTTTATTTGAACAGTGAGAGACAGAACAACAACAAAAAATGCATTTCAAAAAAGTTATAAATTGATTTGCAATGAGTGAAATAAGTATTTGACCCCCTATAAATCAGCAAGATTTCCGGCTCCCAGGTATTTTTTTATACAGGTAATGAGCTGAGATTAGGAGCATTCTCTTAAAGGGAGTGCTCCTAATCTCAGCTTGTTACCTGTATAAAAGACACATGTCCACAGAAGCAATCAACCAATCAGATTCCGAACTCTTCACCATGGTTAAATCAAAGAGCAGTGCTAGACCTACACAAGGCTGGAATGGGTTACAAGTATATTGCCAAGCAGCTTGGTGAGAAGGTGACAACAGTTGGTGCGATTATTCGCAAATGGAAGAAACAAAAAATAATTGTCAATCTCGCTCGGTCTGGGGCTCCATGCAAGATCTCACCTCGTGGAGTTTCAATGATCATGAGAATGGTGAGGAATCAGCCCAGAGCTACACGGGAGGATCTCGTCAATGACGTCAAGGCAGCTGGGACCATAGTCACCAAGAAAACAATTGGTAACACACTACGCCTTGAAGGACTGAAATCCTGCAGCGCCCGCAAAAGGTCCCCCTGCTCAAGAAAGCACAGGCCCGTCTGAAGTTTGCCAATGAACATCTGAATGATTGAGAGAACTGGGTGAAAGTGTTGTGGTCAGATAAGACCAAAATCAAGCTCTTTGGCATCAACTCAACTCAACTTTGGAGAAGGATGAATGTTGCCTATGACCCCAAGAACACCATCTCCACCGTCAAACATGGAGGAGAAAACTTTATCATGCTTTAGGGGTGATTTTCTGCTAAGGGGACAGGACAACTGCACCGCATCAAAGGGATGAGGGACTGGGCCATGTGCCATCAAATCTTGGGTAAGAACCATGGAAAATGGGTCGTGGATGGGTATTCCAGCATGACAATGATCCAAAACAAACAGCCATGGCAACAAAGGAAGCTCAAGAAGCAACACATTAAGGTCCTGGAGTGTCCTAGCCAGTCTCCAGACCTTAATCCTAGAGAAAACTGTGGAGGAAGCTGAAGGTTCGAGTTGCCAAACGGCAGCCTCGAAACCTTAATGACTTGGAGAGTATCTGCAAAAAGGAGTGGGACAAAAATCCCTCCTAAATCCCAACTACAAGAAACATCTGACCTCTGTGACTGCCATCAAGGGTTTTGCCACCAAGTACTAAGTCATGTTTTGCGAAGGGGTCAAATACTTATTTCACTCATTAAAATCCAAATCAATTTAGAACTTTTTTGAAATGCATTTTCTGGATTTTTTTGTTCTGTCTTTCACTGTTCAAATCAACCTACCATTAAAATCCTAGTCTGATAATTTCTTTGTCGGAGCTGATTGTTTCATGCTGAATACCCAGCCAATGATTTTACTGCTTTACTTTTAAACGGCTGGTTAGCATTCACTAAAGCATTTTACAACACGCTTTCAGAGTTCCTCTGAATCCCTCCACCTCCCCAGCTCCACCTGTATAGATCTGCTTTGGGATATTATATATGTTATTTGTGCAGCAGCATCCATTCCACCAAGACCAAATACATTAACATTGTCATATCAATTACAATGCTAAAATCTTCAGAGTGTTGTCATGATAAAACCGCTGATAGAATTGTCATTTTGGAGTCCATCTGAAACAAGGGACATTTCTGGATTTTTTTTTTAAAGTCATAAGATACCCATGACTCACTTTATTTTGTCTCATCTTCATCTCCATTCATCTGCAGCGGAAGACATGATTAGTCAAACATGTGTTGCAATCAAAGCGTTATGACATTTACACTCTAAAGCAACTGCTTCAAGGCTACTGGCATGACTCAGATTCACTACAAGCCCATTACGATTAGTGTACTTACTCTATTCACTTACATAAAAAAAACACATCCTGTATAGAATAAGGCCAAGGTTGTATAATGTTCCTAAAGAGATGTGGCTTTCTGATATGCATATACCCACAGGAGCAGTCTAGCTACTACTTCCTCAGTGTAGAATTCAGCGAAGAGCAATTACAGAAGAATAAAAGAACATAGCGGCTTATGCAGACATTCGGAGGAAAGCGGCAGTGTGTAGGTTTGTGTAGCCAATAATGATGCCGTGATCGCTACGGCTAACAGCGTGTGCGTGTGTGAGAGAGAACGTAAATCAAGGTATTTAATGGTCTGCTTTCCTAGCCTCCCCCGGCTCAAACATGTGCACCTCGCCACACTTTACAGCACCCCATCGCCACAATAATGACAAAAGCACATTCCCTGAAAATTGATGTGGGCCTTTAACGATGGGCTCTAATTTGTGTTAATGCCAGCGCCCCTGTCCACGCGAAAGACACCCAGGCCGGTACTTTTATATCCTGAGACCCACAAAAAAGGTCATCATTTGTTATGTTCCCAAACAGACAGCGATCAATGGCGCCTAATATTCTCGGCTTGTAACTTTGTTGTTGCAGCTGACAAGAAAATCAAAACCATATTTATGATTGCCATTTTTTCTCTGGCCGGGCATTAAAGCGGCGGGGCTCTGCACCGGTAGATGAAAGCCACGACCCAGCGGTTTCGTTCGCCCCTGCGTTCTTCGTCATTTAAATTGGCAGGCTTTTTCCTGCTCACCCTAGCACTTTAAAGCCCAGTCGTCTTTTAAAACATTTAAAGAGCTAAACAACAGCGGCAAGGCCATTTGGTTAAATCCGGCCACCTGATTGGGGCCGAGCGTGGGCAATCGTGGAGAATCAAAGCACCTGGGCTCTGCTGGGCTGGTTATAGATTATGAAATGGTGCATCTGGGAGATCATTAGATCTGCTCGGGGCCAAAGACACACAAAGGCATGAATATAATAAAAGATATAACTCAGCAAGACGCCTGTAGAATAGCCCGAGGAGAGAAAAAGGTCAATTATTCCATTCAAGCCGTGTGAGCTTTTTTATGTTGTATGTGGCTGTCACATGGTAATAAATACAACAGGTATTGCAAACATCAGTCAAACTATCATGGTTGATTCTGTCTGAAATATTAAAGGAGTAATTCACCCAAAAAAATTTACTCCCCCCTGTGCTGTTCCAACACCTTTATTTTGTGGAGCACAAAACACAAACTTGTGTAACAAACTCATTAAAAATATACAACGTAATCTAAAAGCTGCAAATAATTATTAGATAATTAGTATTTGTCAGTATCCACAGTATGATAGCACTTGATGTGATGAAAAAAAATAAATAAATTAATTAATTAATTAAAAAAAAATAAAAATAATCCATGAGTATTCACAGTATGATAGTACTTAATGTGATGGGAAATAAACAAACAAACAAATAAATAAATACATCTCATCAGTAACCACAGTATGATAGTACTTGAAGTGAAAATAAAATAAAATAAAATAAAATAAAATAAAATAAAATAAAATAAAATAAAATAAAATAAAATAAAATAAAATAAAATAAAATAAAATAAAATAAAATAAAATAAAATAAAATAAAATCACAGTATGGAAATACTTAATGCAATGGATTTATGATTGATAAATAAATAAATAAATAAATAAATAAATAAATAAATAAATAACCACAGTATGATAGTACTTGATGGGATTGATGGATGGATGGATGGTCAAACAAACAAACAAACAAATAAATAAATAAATTTACCAGATGGTAATGCTTGATGTGATGGATTTATGATTGATTGATTGATTGACTGATTGATTGATAAATAAATACACACATGACTTATTTAACAGTATGGTAATCTGATTGATTTATGATTGATTAATTGATTGATTGACTGACAGATAAAAAAAAAAAACTAAAGAAAACAAAAATATCCATCAGTATCCACAGTATGATAGTACTTGAAGTGACAGAAAAAATACATAATAAATAAAATCCACAGAGCATCTGTTACAAGATCAAGGCATGTTGCATGATAGCTATGAAACGTGCTTTTCACTATTCACATACTTCACATACTTAAAACATAAAAGGGCAACGAATGTAATTCTTGCAGTCTGCGTTTGGCTTTGAGAACAATACGTATGTGACCTTATCAGAAATGCAGTACAAACTCAGGTTTGTAGACTTTCATATCCGAGTAATTTCCAGAGGAAACATGAGTTTAGCCTCTTGTAGTTCCTTGAATTCTGCATTATTTATTCACTTTAAGCTCAGTGGAAGCTCCTGTTCCGGAGGTTTAGTAAAACAATTAGTCTTTTTGAAAGACTATGTTCTGTTTTCCCTCCCCAAGTTTTCCATGACAAGACTATTGGTTGTGTATTTGATGATGTGTATGCAGAATCAAGCGTAGAAGAATTTATATAAAATAAAATAACCAAAATGACATAATATATCAAGTACTGTTTTCTGGTGGGTTTTCTCAAGTGTGTTTCAAACAAACAAACAAAAACAAAATAGAATGGTCCTGTTAGCCCCTGCTGGTGGATGCCGCAACTACACCATCTATGCAAAAGATTTGCAGATATTAAAGATCACAACAAAATAACAAAAAGATACAATAACTTCAATGACATTAAAAACACGTTACTAGAAAAGGCAAGAGGGAAATGTGCATATTTGTCATTTCAATGTGAGATCATTACAGTCTAGAGCATCAATCCAACATGTGACTTTGATGCATGGCTGTGTCCACACCATCACAATTATCTCCCATTGTGCATCTGATGCAACACACACACGCACGCACACACAAACAGTTTGATGGATATATTGAAGCCGAGGCCTAAAGGCTAGTTTTGATAGGAAAGTGATCCATTGCTCCTTGGCACAGTGGCCCATTACTGTGTTTTTCTATGGACACCCATTAGCCTGGGCTGACAATCATAACTGCTGCCACCCTGATGAGCGACAATCACATGCACAAACCCCCACCCCTCCACCTGCCCCAAACACACACACATATATAGTGAGATATTGGTCACTATCCACATTTAAAGGTAATTGCTCAGTGGCAAAATCTAGTAAGCTGTCTATTTAAGGCCTGTTTGGAGCAAAAATTCAGAGAGATAAGCATTTTTATTTGAATGAACAGCTGTTAATATGACTAATGTGTAATGGTAATAAGGAGCTGTCTTTAATTACTCAGTAAAGACCAGGGTTCACTAAACCCTGCTCCTGGAGAGCTACCTTCCTGCAGACTTAAGTTCCAAACCTGCTTCAACACACCTGTCTGTAATTAAGTAGCCCTGAACACCCTGAATAGCTTGTTAAAACATTTGTTGATACAGCATTTTACTTGAAAACTCAAAATGGCTGACGTCCAAAGAATGCAGACATAAGGCCTTTCCACACTGAACACGAAATAAAGGGATACGAATATTGCATGCGATGACGCACTGGAATAAAACAACAGATTACAAGAGAAACAACCAGTCCGACAAACCTTTTCAGTTTCGCAAAGCGAAAACATGGCCGTCCAATAAGATCTGAGCATTACATCATGTGCCCAGAGCAGCTGCTGTTGCACAAAAAGGACGAGAGTGGTGGTGCTGTTTCGAAAACCAGTGTAAACGAACACAGAAGAAAAGTATTACGAGAGGAGGATGCGCTCTTGTTCTCATTGCATCTGAAAACAGATGGTTATTCTCACATGTTCTTAATATAATTTCTAATAATTCTCCACTGAATGATGTGATCTGGATGAAAGTGTGTTGAAAGTGTGGAAAGGCCTATACAGTAGGAAAATTAGGTATCATACGATTCGATAGGCCATTCGAAATTCGAAAAGACCAAGCTGGTCAGAAGTTATAAGCAGAAATGTATTTTTTCTTTAATCTTTTGACCAGTAGGTGCCGAAACTACTCATGTTTCTTGAGATCATGCTTTTTATAACACATACCAAGTTTGGTCAGAATCTGCTAAAGCGTTGCGGAGCATTGTCGGAAGATAATCACTGTCAATTTGAAAATCGGATAAACCATCTAGGATGAGTTTGAAAAAATAGACTTTTTGCAAAATTCAAAATTGCAACAAATCTTGACAAATAGAAATTGACATTTTGGTATGTATTCGACTCAGCATGAGCCATGGAATCAAATGGCAAGAATAATTTTGCTTTTAGACAGCTGCTTTAGTTCATGAGTGCAAATTTGACCTATTGGTGGCGCTAGAGAGTTTGATATAGAGACTCCAAATTTGCTGTGGTTAATATTGAGACTGTCCTCTATCTGTGTGCCAAATTTCTTAACTTTTCCACAAGCAGTTCTATGGGCTGCCAGACTTCTAAAGTGTCTGCAGAGGAAGAAGAAGAAGAGGAAAAAGATACAATAGGTGCCTAAGCACTTTCGGTGGTTGGCCCCTAATTATTTTATGGATTTTTTTAATGCAATCCTCAAATGCATTGTGAAATAAAGTCTAATGTAATTAAAAGTGTATTATTATACCCATTATTTGCGTGTGTTTGCAGTGTTTTCAGCTTTTGCCACCTCATTATATGACTACGTGAACAAAAACTCAATCTAGAACTGCTCTGAGAGTCACTTTCACTTTTTGAGAAAACTACTGTCATATCATATACAACCAGAAAGGTCTTCACAGCAACCCGCCAAAATAAAGTTTAAGTTTTGGTTTAACTTAAAGAAACTGTGGCAGAAGCATATTACTTTATGTAATGATGATACTACTACTACTACTCCTACTAATGGAATTATTGAAACATATATAAAAAAATATATAAACATGTTTTCAATTATTAAAATGTAATGAAGCCATTAAAATGGAATCCAGAAAATTAATGGAAAACAGAATTTGGTAAAAAAAAAAAAAAAAAAATGCTTTTAAATTAATATTTTGGAATTTAAACATTAAAACAGAGTCTAAAAAAATCAAACTGAAAAAAGCAGAATCTAGAAATATTTAAACAGAAAAATAAAACAGATTTTATAGGGCCCTAATAAATGGACCAAAGGGAACAATAAAATAAACCCTGTATTGTTTTTAGACATTTGTTAAAACATTTCAGTCAGTACAAACATTACCGCAGCTCATCAAATGTAGCTGTCACAGTTGCTAGACATCCCATTAGGTTTGAGTTTTGGAGCCTTTCGAAGAAAATGGTAAATCACCTTGGAGTAACAACAAAAACAAAATAGCTACCAACTGGTAATACCAGCTTAAAGTCATGAGCCTGGGTTTTGGCACAAGTTAGCCAGCTAATGACTAGCTTACTGATAATGACATGCTTAGGGTGCTTTCACACCTGGCTCAGTTGGAGCATTTGTTTCAGAACCTGTCCTGTTTTCTCTGTTACCTCGGTTCATTTAGACATATGTGAACAAGGCAATTGCACTCAGATCTGCACCAAAATAATCGGCCGGAGAACGCTTGAACGAGGTGGCCTCGGCCCAATTGCAAATGGCCTCTGGAGTAGTTTGCTTGTGGTAAAAAAGCAATCCACCCAATGGACCAACAAACCAAGCGGTCCATTGGGTCATATCATAATTCAGAATGGAAAATATGTTTAACAAAAAGCAGCACTGTCTGATTCTGTGAGTGAGCAGCAGTTATTGCAACTGAAAACCAAAGAGTGCCTCTTCATTTTAAAGCATTGTTTAATTGCTCTTCTACTCACATTACAAGAATGCTGTTCCAATGAAACCGGAATGACAACTGCATTCAAATTAATGTGTTTGTGAGTGTCACGACAGCTACAGATAAACATCCATCTTGATGGCTGGTCCAGTGGAACATAAACAGGTGAAGTCTGACCAATTAAAGGACAGGTTTACTCACATGTAACTTGCATAAGCAAAGTTTGGTATGCTTTACAATGTTGCCTTGTGAGAACAAACCAAACCAAGAAGAAAATGCAACATTGTAAACAATTAACCCATTTAAGCCCACCGGTAACTATAGTTGCCGAAGTTTATAGATGTTTATAGATGATGTTTTTCAGTTGTTATTCATGATATTTGTCTCAATGAAACAAACATTTTGAACACGATTAGGGTTACCATTAGTGCCTAGTGTCGAGGGTTTTTTTCACGGCAAGCACCACTCACATTTCAGAAAATGTACACATATATTTATTTGTATGTACTTATTTTCATTTAACTTTTTGATGCACAACACCCTGTTGGGGCAATTTAATGGCTACACTTTGTTTTGCACTATGTTCCACCACTGTTGTGTTTTCATATTCAAGAAATTATAAGATAGATACAGCTTTTTTGAGTTCGCATCAAATGTTCTTCAACTTTTATACATAATAAATCTGTAAAGACTGATCTTCCCTGATGAAAAAAAAAAAAAAACTGCTAAAACCAGCCTGGTCTTAGCTGGTCATAGCTGGTCAGCAGGCTAGTTTTAAAGGTTTTTTTTTGGCCACTTCCTTAGCTGGTCTGGCTGGGAGACCAGCTGAAACAACCAGCTAAAACCAGCTTGACCAGCCTAGCCAGGTTGGGAGACCAGCTAAAACCAGCTACTTCCAGCTTAAACCAGCTAAGACCAGCCAATGAGCTTAGGTTGGTTTTAGCTGGTCATCCAGCCTGGTCTTGGCTGGTCAGCAGGCTGGTTTTAGAGGGGTTTTGGACACTTCCTTAGCTGGTCTGGCTGGGAGACCAGCTGGAACAACCAGCTAAAACCAGCCTGACCAGCCAAGACCAGGCTGGATGACCAGCTAAAACCAGCCTAAGATGGCTGGCTCCCAGCCAGACCAGGTAAGGAAGTGTCCAAAACCAGTCAACGAGCTTAGGCTTGTTTTAGCTGGTCATCCAGCCTGGTCTTGGCTGGTCAGCAGGCTGGTTTTATAGGGGTTTTGGCCACTTCCTTAGCTGGTCTGTCTGGGAGACCAGCTGGAACAACCAGCTAAAACCAGCCTGACCAGCCAAGACCAGGCTGGATGACCAGCTAAAACCAGCCTAAGATGGCTGGCTGGTTTTAGTTGGTCATCCTGCCTGGTCTTGGCTGGTCAGCAGGCTGGTTTTAGAGGAGTTTTGGCCACTTCCTTAGTTGGTCTGGCTGGGAGACCAGCTGGAACAACCAGCTAAAACCAGCCTGATGAGCCTCGCCAGGTTGGGAGACCAGCTAAAACAAGCTACTTCCAGCTTAAACCAGTCAACCAGCTTAGGCTAGTTTTAGCTGGTCATCCAGCCTGGTCTTGGCTGGTCAGCAGGCTGGTTTTATAGGGGTTTTGGCCACTTCCTTAGCTGGTCTGGCTGGGAGACCAGCTGGAAGAACCAGCTAAAACCAGCCTGATGAGCCTCGCCAGGTTGGGAGACCAGCTAAAACAAGCTACTTCCAGCTTAAACCAGCTTAGGCTGGTTTTAGCTGGTCATCCAGCCTGGTCTTGGCTGGTCAGCAGGCTGGTTTTTAGAGGGGTTTTGGCCACTTCCTTAGTTGGTCTGGCTGGGAGACCAGCTAAAACCAGCTACTTTCCGCTTAAACCAGCTAAGACCAGCCAACCAGCTTAGGCTTTTTTTTCAGCAGGGTGTTGAAAATAATTATTTTGAGTTGCCAAATGTTCTCCTCCTATTCTAATAATATACTATAGTTGCCACACATTCAAATACAATTTTCAAGAAAAAAAAAAAAAAAAAAACTGGGGAAAATAATTGCAGAACATGTACACATATGACAAAGTAAATGATGTGAGGTCTGAAAATACCTTTAGATGTTCCAAAAAAAAAAAAGTTACCAGCTTGGTTCCCCATGTTCTATGCATTGTGTGTGGAGTAGCATTCACACAGGTTCCCAGGTAGTCTGGATGATGACTTACTTGGTAGCTGCCCATGTAGTGAGTCAGCTCACTGAGAAAAGGAACAAAGTGTAACGAAACAATACATCAACATGTACCTTTTGTATGTAAAAGTGTCACGCGTCTGTGTTATGCAACTCGTCTTGTACCCGTAATCTCAGCAGGATGCGAGCAAACGTTTCTCCGTGAACCGAATTTTCAACCTGGCTTAATTTTCGCACCCAAGGCCTGCGGTTTAATCAGCACAATACCAGCATCCGTATCCTCCTCCGTCAGCTGAGACCAAAAGCTACGACTTCATTAAAGACTGCGGCTTCTGTTTACCACAGCGATATTGCATTAGACAGGGAAGACGGACAAAAAGATTCCTCCTTGTTTACGACTTCAAGACGCAGGCTCGCCGCGTATATGAAAGCAAATTCTGCACTGCCATCTTCAATAAGTCAAAGAGATATTTCTGTCTCCCTCTCATGCAAAGACATAATTATTTCCCTCTCTGTTGTAATCTACACTCGGCAAGCACGGGAAACAATCCTGATCCGAACGCCGATGGTTCCCGCGTTGCTCCGAGGGGTCCCGGAAGGCTATTGTCTTTGAAATTGGATTACGATAACCTTTCGGCTGTTTTAATTCAGAAAGGTATTAGCTGAGGAAATGACAAGCAGAATGGAGTGTTTTGAAAGGAAACATTTCAGAGATACTGCTAATGTTCGTTTCATTAACCGTTTTTTCTAGTGTCTGGAGCGACGCCGATGGGAGCGACCTCTCAGAAATGCTTGTAATTTCTGCAGGTCTTTGACATAGCCTTTAAATATCCATTAAAAGTGAGCGTTCACCCTCTCTCTTTGCATATTCCCTGGCTCTTTCGGCCTGTGAGAGGGCCTGATGACATAAAGACACATCTGTCTCGAGTAATGAGCCGGCTGCATGAGAAAAATGTAATTTTATGTGTAATTTTTATGTCTTTTAATCTGTTAACTGGCATTTTAATTTGGGTACAGACACCTGGCCCTGATTCATCAGCGAATCATATCTAGATATTTTCAGTGGCCGAAAAAGTCTTGGTTTGACTGGTAGTGCATATTGACTAAGCAACTGGAGTTATCCAGGGACAAGGATACCATGAAGGTTTTTTGGATCGTTTCTATTACACATGAATATGACTGTGCAGAAAGCTCGGCCCTGTTATTCTTTTTCTTTGTAGATGCATATTTATTTTGTTAAGTCACATCAGAGAGAAATATCACTGAGCAGCGTTTCAGGTCACTGAGTACTTTTGGGTACATGCGAGGCAGACAAATCACTTAAAAGACCCTATTTTTTCTCTCGCTCACTGTGTGTCTGCAAGTAACTCTGGTTAAATGCATCACAGACAATGAAGAGCAAAAGAAAAGTAGAAAGAGAAACATGCAGTTAAGGTATCAGAATCTTAAATCACAATTTGTAGACCAGTCTATGGTTTTTCTACTGTATTTCAGCATATTTCCAGATTTATTCATTGTTACCATAACATTCTTGACATTCACAGTCTTGATTGTCATGTAGATATATTGTTTGGGCGAATCTGACAAAACTGGTCAATGAATGAATGAATGAGGCATTTATACCATTGAGATTTCTTGAATGATTTTGTTTTTAATTAAATTTTTTAAATAATTAACAATTGATTACCCTAAACTGTCAACACTGCAATGATAATCAAATCACATTTTCCTTATTCTAATGCGAATAACAAATATACACTGCCATTTAAAAGTTTGGGATCAGTAAGATTTTTAATGTTTTTAAAGAAAAAAGAAAAAAAAGTAATATTATGAAATATTATTTTCATTTAAAATAACAGTTTTCTATTTTAATTTACTTTAAAATATAATTTATGTATTTGATGCAAAGCCAAATTTTCATCAGTCATTACTGCAGTCTTCAGTGTCACATGATCCTTCAGAAATCAATCTAATATGATAATTTATTATTAATATTGGAAACAGTTGTGCTGCTTAATGCTTTTAAGTAAGGATGTGTTCATTTCATAATCTGACAGAAAAATACTGAAAATGCAGCTTTGCATCACATAAATAAAGTATAATTTGGCATATATTAAAATAGAAACCACTATTTTAAATGACAATAACATCTTACAATATATTTTTTTTTTCTGTATTTGTA
>NC_133364.1:25960296-26012788 GCF_049309525.1 Garra rufa
CATTATAATGAATGCATAATGCATTATATAAAAAAAAAAAAAAAAAACTTATAATATATTATATCATCTCATAAGTATTCATAAGAACAGTTTTAATGTATTATAATTTTTACTTATTTGTGGTTATAGCTTTTAAGAGTATGATTACCTCCTCATAGTTATAACGTATTATAAGTCTCATATCTTGCCATGCTTCTCATGTCACTTTACTTAAAGGATACAAAGACTACTTATAAGCAATTATAATAATATTTCCCAAAGAACCCTAAGATCAGGCATCAAATCAGATGAATGCTTAATGACACATTTGTATTATCAGTTTGATTATTTTGATAGTACCCTTTAGACAGCTTTTGATCAGTAACTCTACAACTCCATGTCAGCTAGCAGTAATTATTATTAATAGTATGCTAAATATATGCTAACACTAAATTTTGATGTTTCCCCAAAAGATAAACTATTATATTATATTATAAGTAACCTTGCAAGAACATGAACCTTCTACCTAGACTAACCTTAACCTAAGTCTACTAATACTCTAAGAAGTGTTAGTTGACATGTAGTTGGAAAGTTTAAGCTTATAGTAAATAGACTAAGGGGACCATCAAAATAAAACGTAATATAATGTAAAAAAATAAATGTAATATGATATAGTCCATTCTAAATTAAGTAGATTTAATATGGCGTCCATTGAGTGTTATAAATAATCATAATCTTAAAAGTTATAACCTCAAATACTCAAGTATTATAATGTATTATAATTGTTGTTATGATTATTCATGAGATGATATAACATATTATAAGGTTTTTTATAATGCATTATGCATTCATTATAATGCCTTAGAAATACCCTTATAATGTATTATAAATAGGGGCTTCATAGAAAGTGTTACCGTTTGTTTTCTTGTCCAAGTTTGTCTTGAAATTGTTAATTAAAATTTTATATTCAATAAATAACACTATGAAAAATGTCTATCAATGAAGATAAATTGCTCATGCTAAAAAGTTGTATTTTTCTTAATCTTTTGCTATGTGATTGAATAGGACAAGTTCATGGTACAGTTCAGTAAAAAAAAAATAAAAAAAAACAACTGCAAAATACAAACAATGAAAGACTTAGTGACCCTTTATATTTTCTCAAAATATCAGACATATGCATGTCGATTACACTACATCAATGTGCATTTCTTCCTAAACAATATATGTACAGAGTTTGGTGACTGTAGGAAAAACTAACCCCCCAACTTTTGTCAAAAGATGGCGCTATAAAGTGCCTGCTCCACACCCATTTATGGCCTTTTGGCAGTGTCTAACTATCATTAATATTGATGTGTGTGTTGAGTTTCACGAAATTCTAAGCATGTTATCTGCCTCGAAAAGACAGGAACCTAATTTTAAAGTTTGACACGTTGCCATGGCAACAGCATTTGATTTATCATCGACCCCTTTAGATATTCTCATCCGCCGTGTTTTGACATTATTTTGATGAAGTTTGAAGAAAATCGAGTAAAATTAAGAGGCTGATTTAAAAGCATTTAGAAAACGTTGTGCTTTCTGCTGCCAGTTGGTGGCGCTATAACTTTGACTCATAATAGTCACATCTCTGTGATTGGCATCATACGATGAACAAACCGCTGAAGTTTGGTCAAAATTAGACAAAGTGTGTTAAAGTTATTAGACACTTCCTGTTTCTCATTTATCGCCATAACTTTGTCGCCCCGCCACGGCCAAACCGTTCGAGATATCAAAAATCCCCTGGCAATTTTGCTTCCCCAATGTCTTGAGATCATGCTGACCAAGTTTGGTGGCAATTGGTGGAAAGGCCTAGGAGGAGTATATCAAATTCCATTGCATGCGCTTTTTAGACATCCCTAAATAGCTGACTTCCTGTTGGGCGAAGCACAGACTTTGAGCATGAAAGTTGTTCGGCCCGATGAGGTCTATATGTGTATGAATTTTGATAACTGTAGGTCAACCGGTGTGCGCTCCAGAGTCCCTCAAAAGTTAAAAAATTTAACGCTGTGCCACGCACCACCCCCCCCCCCCCCCAGGTGACCCCCCCATGTCAAAGTTTGTCCGGCCCTGATGGCCGCAGGTTCCAATGTGTGTGCAAAGTTTCAAGAGTTTTTGTGTATGTTAAGGGCCCCAAATTAATCCAAAACTTTGATGAAATAATAATAATTAAAGCTGCAAGCAGCGATGAACGGGCCCTCGCACCCGGGCTCACCATTGACCGGTGGCTTTAGGAAAACAGCAAACGGTGGGCAGTATGCTTTTAATACAATATACGAGAAATATGTCATAAGTCATTTAAATGTGCCAAACTTGCCGCTGCCAGCGGGTGGCGCTATGCCTATAACTGATTATTGGCATGTAGATGTGTTCAGGCCAGCACTATTATCAAACATATGTAGTTTGGTGCAGATTGGCCTTGGTATGTTTGAGTTAGTGAAAGATATGATATATCCTGCTGCCAACAGGTGGTGCTATGATAATATCTGAATATTGGCCTTTAGGTGTCTTCAGGCCAGAACTCTTAACAAACCTGTGAAGTTTGAGGCAGATCGGACATTTTATGGCTGAGTTATAACAACTTCTATGTACGTGGCGGAACAACAAACTTTGTCATTCCGCCACGGACACGCCCTTTAACGAAAACTCAAGATCTTCGCAATTTAACATCTCTAAGGCCTCTAGATCAGACTGACTAAATATAATGTTGATATCATTAAATCTCTAGGAGGAGTTTGCTATAAACCTAACCCCCTGCAAGGACTTCAGATAATGCCAATTGTGAACCAATATGCTACATCTTCCCTATATTCTGATGATGATAAGAACATGTAATTCATGATGATAACAAAATGTTATTATTGCTTGCATTACGTCCACCATGGTCTATTGCAAAACAGTTTCACTCTCTCTCCCTCTCTCCCTTTCACCCCTCCCCCCTTCAGTCACTCTGTAGTGACTCAACAGAGACAGTCAGGCAGAGTGACAGCAGGTTTCTGATTCATTTTTTTAATTTTCTTTAATTCATTGAAGCTTGTATAAAATTTATATTAACAGCACCTGCTTAGAATGATTAGATCTCTGTGTGAAAAAAGTTTTAAAGAGTTTGGATGCTGCACTTTAAAGATATAAAAAAATGACGGTTATGTTTTTTACTACATCTTTAAAAAATCACCACGTCAACACCGTTCAAGATATCCAAAATCCGCTCGCAATTTAACATCTTCAGAATCTTCTCTTCATGTTAAAAAAGTTTGGTGTGAACAGCTTGTTGTTCTTAGAAGGAGTGTGAATTTGTTTACAGCTTGATTTTTCCAAAAATCCACATTCAAATGAAAATAGCCGGCTTCCTGTTGGTCTTAGCTAATGAGTTTGATTTAGAAAGTTGTCCAGATTGATGAGAACAATATATGTACAGAGTTTGGTGACTGTAGGAAAAACTAACCCCTCAACTTTTGTCAAAAGATGGCGCTATAGAGTGCCCGCTCCACGCCCATTTATGACCTTTCGCCAGTGTCTAACTATCATTAATATTGATATGTGTGTTGAGTTTCATGAAATTCTAAGCATGTTATCTGCCTCGAAAAGACAGGAATCTAATTTTAAAGTTTGACATGTTGCCATGGCAACAGCATTTGATTTATCATCGACCCCTTTACATATTCTTATCGGCCGTGTTTTGACATGATTTTGATGAAGTTTAAAGAAAATCGAGTAAAATTAAGAGGCTGATTTCAAAGCATTTTGAAAATGACACACTTCCTGCTCCCAGTTGGTGGCGCTATAACTTTGACTCATAATAGTCACATCTCTGTGATTGGCATCATACGATGAACAAACCGCTGAAGTTTGGTCAAAATTAGACAAAGTGTGTTAAAGTTATTAGACACTTCCTGTTTCTCATTTATCGCCATAACTTTGTCGCCCCGCCACGGCCAAACCGTTCGAGATATCAAAAATCCCCTGGCAATTTTGCTTCCCCAATGTCTTGAGATCATGCTGACCAAGTTTGGTGGCAATTGGTGGAAAGGCCTAGGAGGAGTATATCAAATTCCACTGCATGCGCTTTTTAGACATCCCTAAATAGCTGACTTCCTGTTGGGCGAAGCACAGACTTTGAGCATGAAAGTTGTTCGGCCCGATGAGGTCTATATGTGTATGAATTTTGATAACTGTAGGTCAACCGGTGTGCGCTCCAGAGTCCCTCAAAAGTTAAAAAATTTAACGCTGTGCCACGCCCCAACCCCCCCCCCCCCCAGGTGACCCCCCCATGTCAAAGTTTGTCCGGCCCTGATGGCCGCAGGTTCACATTTATGGAATCGGCATCATACAAGGAACAAACTGGTGAAGTTTCATCAGAATCAGGCAATGTGTGCAACAGTTATTAGACACTTCCTGTTTCTCATTTCTCGCCATAACTTTGTCAATACGTGCAAGTATGTGTGCGCAGTACATCAAGTTTACAAACTGTGTTCCAGGGGGCGCTGTAGAGGCCCTGAACCACGCCCGGGTCCCAGCCTCTGTGGCGTCCGGACGACGGCAGATTCCAACGTGTGTGCAAATTTTCAAGAGTTTTTGAGTATGTTAAGGCCCCCAAAAGTGCCCCAACGGTTGAAAAAAAAAAAAATAAGAATCCTTAGAAGAACAATAGGGCCTTCGCCCTTTTGGGCTCGGGCCCTAATAAGAACCCTTAGAAGAACAATAGGGCCGTCGCCCTTTGGGCTCGGGCCCTAAAAAAAGGAAAGAAGAATCCTTAGAAGAACAATAGGGCCTTCGCCTCTTTGGGCTCGGGCCCTAATAATAATCCTTAGAAAAAAAATAGGGCCTTCTCCCATTCTGGGCTCGGGCCCTAATAAGAATCCTTAGAAGAACAATAGGAATAAAAAATAAGATTCCTCAGAAGAACAATAGGGCCTTCGCCCATTCTGGGCTCGGGCCATCGGTGCTCAGGCTCTAAAAAAAGGGGATTTCCTGAGACCAGTTCAGCCATGATTATGGCAGAACAGTCTTGTTAACTACAGCTGTCTAATGCTAGCTGTGTGTTAATTCTCCCCCTGTAGGGTCTGGAGGCTTTCGGTCAGTTTTCACCTCTGGTGGTCCTTCCTACACCCAGATATCTGAGGATGTCTGTGTGTTGGCTTACTGAATGCTTTTTGAGCAGTTCTCTTTAAGCTCTTGCCTAGATGGTGCTGTCTCCCCTGCTAGGGTTTTAAGTAGACAGTCCACTCTGTTGGTTTGGGCTGCTTTTAGGAGGACAAACCAGAGGTCTTTCACTGGTCTGTTAGTTTTCCCAGGCTCATTGGCCTTTCTGGATTTATGTGACTATGGACTAGGTAGACCACTGCCTTTAAGTCCTTCATTCCATGAAGGCCCAGGTCTGAGCCCCAACAACACGAGCTCCCTGCACGCTCTTTGAACCTATGACTTCTTAGCGGTTCTTGTGTCCCATAGAACCTCCATTACTGATGGTCCAGATTTTAACTCCGTAAGCAGGTTTTGTTTAAGTTTGAGTTAAATGCAGGCCACTTATGGGTGAGTATGATCCATTTTTTTCTTTTAATAAAAGAAAAGGAACTTCATGTGTGGTGTGTTTATGCTTCTCAGAGAAAATTATGACGAGTCTACGGCGGATACTCCCCCTCTGATCCTATGGATTATGTTTACGGCAGTGTTTGTCCTCTCCACGTCACAGGCCGTGCGGTAAACCACCCTTACAGCATATGTTAGACATAGAGAGCTTACCTTGAAGAGGACATAAGTCCTAAGTTTCTTTCTTAGGATTGCCCTTGGCATGTTTAACGCTGTCCTTTTGCAGGCCTTTTGTGAGAATCCCTCTTCCAGACCCTCTCTGTGGACTCCAGATCCTGGAGTGATCTCATCAGCTGAAGGTTCTTTCCAGCACCTCCTGAGTTTTTGTCTGCGAGGAGCAATTTCTCAGTGCTCCAGTTCCTGCTCCGGGAAATTTATGTCCTGTTGAGACAGGAACATAAGTCCACCTAGACTGGTTTCTGTCGATCCCCCTGTTAGCCCAAGGGCAGGGTCGGTTCGACCTAAGTAGTACTCCTCTTTCCGCGGAAAGGGTTTTTTAGAGTACCGCTTTTCGCTGACAAAGCCAGGTTTTCCTCCCGGTCACCTGGGTTAGGAGCCTGTCCCTCCTGTCCAGGATGATTCTCACTCTTCAGGCCTCACGCACGAGCTGGGCTCTCCCCTTTCCGAGGAAAGGGTCCCTAATGAGCGCCCCCTCGGCTGGATGGGCGTTCCCCCCTGGCCTTCAGGGTTAGGAGTCTGTCCTCATGACTTCCAGGAGCTTTACCCCTCACGCACGAGCTGGGCTCTCCCCTTTCTGAGGAAAGGGTCCCCAATGAGCGCCCCCTCGTCAGGACGGGCGTTCCTCCCTGGCCTTCAGGGTTAGGAGTCTGTCCTCATGACTATCCAGGAGCTCTCCCTTCTCAGGGCCTTGAAGTGACTTTGGTAGCTCCCCTTTCTGCGGAAAGGGTCTTCTAGAGCACCACCCTCTGGCGGGTTTTGGTAAGATTCCCTTTTTTTTGTTGGGTAGAGTCTGTCACCAGGCTTCCTGAGTCAAGCATGATTGCTCCCCTTTGAGAAGGGTCCCACTTAAGAGCACTTCTCCTGGCAAGAGAAGTAGGCTCCCCTTCTGAAGAAGGGTGAAATCTATTCACATCCACTATCATGATGGTCAGTAGCTCCATGATTTCATCAGTCGACTAACAGTTTGCGGACTGTCTGTCCTGATTGGGGTGTAGCATTGCTCCCCTCTCTCAGGGAGGGTTCTTCCCCTATCTAAATGCTTGTCATCTCTGACAAGCCTGGAGCTTTAGCGGTGAAACCCCCTAAAATGGAAAAACACTGTCTCTAAAATCCCCTTTACTAGGGTAAGTGTCCCACGCTGAACCCTGGGCACTTCCTGAAATCCACAATAGTGGTAAGTGCGCACACAATCCCTGTGCACTTCCTAAAATCCACATAAGTAGTAAGTCCCCACCAAGTTTCTGGGTTCTTCTCTAAAATCCTATACGGTATGGGTTACGCGGTCCTTCGTTCCCATTTTTGAGTTGGTCTGAAAACCCCGGTCTCCCTGGGTCCAACTCCACTCGATATCACCTTCGATATCTCCTGACCATCTGTTATCCAGGGTGTGTTACCTGAGGGCAACCCCTGCTAGAACGGTTTCTGTCCTAGGACAAATCTGCTATTCTCTATCTTGAGTCAGTTCACCGAGGGAACTAGACTGATTCCAAGCCTGAGCTGTGCCCTGGGTCCTTTGACCCATCCAGGTAAGTGGGTAACAGTTCAGGCCATTGGCTGTGGGGGATAACGTTCCGACAGCCGTCACCACGTCCTAATTGGGGCAATTCTTCTCAGAATTGTTGCCTAGTGCTGGCTGTCATAGCATGCACTCCCCTCAGCATGGTAGCGTGGGTATAACAGTTCCCCAATAGCGACCCCTAGGGGACGCGGTGAGAGTTCCCTCGGAAGAGAACGTCTCTAGGTTACGTATGTAACCATGGTTCCCTGAGAAGGGAACGAGACACCGTGTCCCTTCACGTTCTTGCCATGCTTCGGACGAGAAGCTTCAGACGTTGAAGCGGATGTGTGTTTACACAGGCGCCTCTTTATACAGTGACGCCCGGTAGTGACGCACCAGCATCATACGCTGTCGCCGGCCATTTCGTGTAGTTTTTTCATATGCATTCTTCAAACATGAGTCACGCTGCGGCGTTCCCCAATAGCGACCCCTAGGGGACGCGGTGTCTCGTTCCCTTCTCAGGGAACCATGGTTACATACGTAACCTAGAGACGTTCTTTTGCAACTGCATCCTGCAAGGACCTTTGAAGTAACTGAGATTTGAAACTGAAACTAAACTGAAATCATTTGGCGAAGTGATATGGAACAGTAATTCGGTAAAGAACTGCCTGGAACTACTTCAGCCGTGCGTTGCCTGAAAAACACTATCTCTTTCTCAGTAGAAGCAGGATGTGCTATTCATTTTCATATTTCCATCAACTTATATATATGCCAAGTTCTGTCATGAAACTCAAGATGGAGCAAACTCATGAGTCCTTAACGCAAACTGGTGATATTCACAGTGTTAAACTACTTGGCACAAACTGATTGGTTGATGTTGCATACACAGCCAATAAGCTTGCTGCTTTACATTTAAATAGCTAGTTAGTATTCACTAAAGCATTTTGCAGCGCGCTTTCAAAGTTCCTCCGAAACCCTCCACCTCCACCTGTATAGATCTGCTTCAGATTATTATATATGCTATCTGTGCCGCAACACTATGACTTAAATACTCACAGCAGCGTATAGGTGTATGTAATGGCAGTAGCAAGTTCTTGTTCTTATTTTGCAGAAGCAGAAATTCAGCTGTTAAGACCAAATACATTGACATTTTCATATTCATTCATTACCATGCTAAAATCTTCAGAGAGTTGTCATGATAGAATATATAAGAAATATACACATACAAGCACATATAAAGTGTGCCTTATATATAATATAAAGCACAAATAGATGTTGTTGAGCAATTTCTGATTCATTTGCAGGGATTTTTTTTTTTTTGCATTGAACTTATTTTTACGATTTTAAACGTACTGTTGAAAGTGAAAGAGTATATAGGATATTGAAAGAAAAATCAATATCCTTTATACTCATTTTCACATTTTCGACAATGGCACGTTGAGCAGCAATCTAAGTTACAGCATGATTAAACCCTTTGTGCTGTGATCCTTTGCAATCCATACTCAAAGCACGGCTCATGGTGAAGCAGCCAGACAGAAACTCATCCCCTATTAAAAATAAGAGAGCTATAAATAAAATCAGCATGTCCCAGAACTGTCAGAGAGAGGTGAAAGGGCAGAACATCCAACAAACATATCACGCTACACTATTGATCCTGTGCTGATCACACACACACACATTCAAACCAAACACAAAAAAAAAAAAAAAAAAAAAACCTAATGGTGCTTTAGAGATCTGGGACAAAACAGGAAAGGGATAATGAAAAGCAGATAGTGTCATTTCCCTTCTTTCATGATCCTTTTGCACCTTTGCTTTGTAAGTATTATTGCTAATTGTGGACTTACAGTTTATAAAGACAGTGTAAGTGGTGCTTATCATACCCATCATGAGTCTACATTGTTGTAAGTGGGTGGGTGGGTGCTAGTAACGATATTATCAATATTGTAATATCGCTATAGCAAAACTGTCTCAATATTATCGTGGTCACATTACGATATGAAATGATAGGTCTTCCGGACAAAAATTGTAGTTTTTAAAATATATTTAAACTTCTTATTCTATCATAAAAGGTCTTTAAAGTTGTGTTTTGGGCCATTGTGTGATATGGCGATATTATCGTATTATGAGATTTTGGTCCTAAGCTTTTGTATGCTAGCGTGGCCAGTCAGTGTGGTGACAATTGTACTGTTGTTTTCAGCTCAGGTGTTTAGCTAAAAACAATATGGCTGCAGAACTACGTGTCTATAAGCTGCCATAAAAAAAAAAAAATTGCAGATTTCACATCGCATACTTCGGATTTAACCAGATAAGTGCCATTGATGACTGGGAATGCTATTGGCAAAAGTATTGGGACACCCCCTTCTAATGAACAGGTTTGACTACTTTAGTAATTTCCATGAGTACAAATCTTTATGTTTAAGCATGTAATGACATTCTAGGGAATTGTGTGCTTCTAATTGTATAGCAATGATTTGCACAGGACCTTTTATATTCTACCATGACAATGTGTATAAGGCAAGGTTCAAAAAGAAATGATTGATTCAGTCAGTGTGGTAGAAATGGACTGGTCTGCATAAAGTCAAATCCTAATTCCAGTTGAACACCTCTGGTGTGACTTCAAAAATCAAAACTTGAGCCAAAAAAACAAAACACCAACGACTTGTACATATGGGTACCGTCATTTTAGACACTTTCAAAACTATTGCATTAGAGATGTAAATTCAGTTTTTAAATACATGAATTATGTTTCCATCTTTGTGTCTTTTTCTGTTCTAAATAAGGAGTGTGTCTCAATACTTTTGTCCATATAGTGAATGTACAAGTCATTGGTGTTTGGTGATGAGTTTTTTTGGCTCAAGGTCAGCTTTTAAATTCACACCAGAGGTGTTCAGCTAGATTTAGGACTTGGCTTTATGCAGACCACTCAAGTTCTTCCACACTGACTGAATCAGTCATTTCTTTTTGAACCTTGCTTTATACACATTGTCATGTTGGAATAGAAAAGGGTCCTTTCCAAACTGTTGCTATTAAATAAGCAGCACACAATTCCCTAGAATATCATTATATGCTTAAACATTAAGATTTGTACTCAGGGAAATTATTAAAGTAGTCAACCCTGTTTATTAGAAGGGGGTGTCCCAATACTTTTGCCAATACAGTGTCAATATAGCTTTCCCTGGGTATTTAGCACATTATGCCTCATACCAAAATTTGATCAATAGTAATAGTAATGCTAAATGTCAGCTTAACCAACCACCCCCAGTTTCCTATTGAATCTAGTTGTAGGACTTGGTAATAATTTAAGTTCTCTGTGTGAGAGCTGTGTATGTGTGTGACTGGTATTCACTACATTATGGGGACCAAATGTTCCCCAATGTCCCCTATCCTAATACCAATACCAATAAATTTTGACCTTTTGGGGACATTTTATAGGTCCCCATGAGGAAACAAGCCTTTAAATCATATGGAATGGATAGGGCTCTACGCTTACTTCTTTCTTTTCAGGAGCACCTTCTAATCAATAATCAAAAAATCTGATCAAAAATGTGCCTTCCCATTATGAGGTGATATTTGACTTCTGTGATTTACAGGGGAATTTTAAAAAAGTTTTTACCTTTGTAATGGCATTTTTGGCCACCTTATGAAAAGTATGTCATCTTTTATGTCAAATTTTTGAAACATTTGAAAATTTCTAATTAAAACAACAGAATAAGAACAAGTAGAATAAGAATAAGTCACCAATCAAATCAGTATTAACAAAATTAATTTGTACTACAGAGGTGGCACAGAAGAACACAAAAGTGGCTTGTAGGTGTATTTTCATATTTAATGAGGCTCAGGGGTGGCAGGAATGCAATCAAATTCATAAATTCATGTTGAGATTAAATGTTTTAAAAATAAAATTTTGAATACAGAAATATTAAATGATTTAAATATCTGAAAAGATATTTAAAAGATAAAAATGAAACTAAATCTGCCAGTAGGTGGCGGCAAGTAACTGATTTAATTACTGGATTTTATCATTCGATTCGTTCAAATGGCTGATTCATTCAGGAATAAAGCAAGTGACTGCGTAAATGAATGGGAAATTGAATCATTGACTCACTAGATTTGTTTAAATATGCATGTTCATTCATAAACAAAACAATGCTGTGTTTGAATGGAAATGCACAGCGGCTCAGTTGTGACTTGTTTCAGGCCATTTTTGACGGCGAAATAGAGCAAAATCAGGCAATAGTGCTTTAGTCAGACAATGTAAGTCACTTAATATTAACTTCTTATTTATTTCATTGTTGATAAATCAATATCTCATTTACAAACTCCCTTAAAAATCATTAAAAGCTGTCACCCATCTGTCACTCATTGCGATCTCACGAATTTCTATATTATAATCAACAAAGCCCTCTACACGGTACAATGAATCTCTTATTTACACTCTACACTTTATTTTATGAAAGGATTCATGTGATATGTCAGTGATACATTTATTAACGTCGCAAAAACACGTAGAAACCTTTAAAAAGTTCCCTAAAACACAAATATGCTGATCGGGTCAGTCGTGTTTTGAAAATCTGAAACAGAAAGTTCTATGTCTATAGAATGTTCACACAAAAAATGGAAACCATGTACAGTACAGACCAAAAGTTTGGACACACCTTCTCATTCAAAGAGTTTTCTTTATTTTCATGACTATGAAAATTGTAGATTCACACTGAAGGCATCACAACTATGAATTAACAAATGTGGAATTATATTTAATTCTATAAAAAAAAAAATATATATATATATATATATCTCAAAGCAAAAGGTGGCTACTTTGAAGAACCTAGAATATGACATATTTTCAGTTGTTTTTTTGTTATGTATATAATTCCACATGTGTTAATTCATAGTTTTGATGCCTTCAGTGTGAATCTACAATTTTCATAGTCATGAAAATAAAGAAAACTTTGGTTCAATGGTATGTCCAAGGTGTGTCCAAACTTTTGGTCTGTACTGTATGTGTGTTCACATGTTTAGCCTAGAATGTGAGAATATCAGACTTTGGCCTTTGCAGAAACTGCCATGCTTGCAGTGCTAGTATTTTCTTGACTGACTGTTATCCTCTGCTAAGCGTCCATCTGGTGGTTGACTCTCTCTCTCTCTCTCTTTCTGTTCCTCTCATGGCAGAAGGGGGGATCATCCAACATCATGAGGTCACAGCTCGAAAGATTTCCCCGCAGAAAGACTAAATACTTATTTCTGAGAAACTACGAGCTAAAAGTAGTCTGGTAGGAGAGAACATATCCACTAGTGCTTCCTTTGTGTGTGCTAGGTGGTCCATACTGAGCTGCAATGAGAACTCTAATGTGGACATGAATGTTGACCTTTCAGGAGACACCAGGAAGCAGTGCCTTTCCCATGTAATGTCATATCCATTATCATCTACATATAGCCATAAGAGTGGAGCGCCTGAAATGCTGATGCTTGCTGCCACAACTACAACTGCAACAGAATAAACAACAGATGCGCACCGACAAGAATGAAAAAGAATACGAGTAAGGAGAAAAACAACAAAGTGTAACTTCTTGACCAGGGACTGTGTGTAGCAGTGCAGTGTATTTCCTGACTAAAGGTTGAATCCCTTACACCTTTTGACTTGACAAAGCGGTGATATATAAGTATGTGGGTTGTTTACTTCCTTATTAAATTAGTTTTTCCATTAACACCATTATATATATACCGCAATGCAAACAAACTTGCAAGAGCCCAGAACAGCTTTATTCGGGAGCCAAAGTTGATTTTGTGACACATTACTGCTGCAAGATCAGAGAAGCGTTTGAATTCGTCTCACAATGAATAAGGTTGCTGTGGGATCTAGTGAGAATCGTTCAAATCCTGCCCAGAATTCTCTGTAATAAACAGTGCTGATGTACGTCAGAAAACCAGAAAGAGTAATGCAAACTATATAAAAAAAATACTGTTAAATGTACAGTATGTCAGATAATAAAAATACTCTAGTTCACTGTAAATATTTGTCTGAAGTCATAAGTCTGAAGCACACCATAAAATAATACTATCAGTTCATACAGGGCTAGTAGTATCTACAGCTTAATATACAGCAACATACCCAGGTATTGGATCAGTACTCAGTAACGGCTGATACCCTGACCCCAGCTATCAGAATCGGTTTCGGGAAGGGAAAAAAGGTATTGGAACATCTCTAAAAAAGTAATTTAAAACAGTTTAATATAAGGCAGCAACATAAAATGTGAAAAAAATGATGGGGTTTGAATACTTTCGCAAGGCACTGTATACAGTTTATGTGGAGCGGGTAACCTGTGGCCTCTGTTTGCCTGCATTGAGTCTACTAAACTGTAGGATGCCTCATTTGTCATTATATTGTTTAGAGTGGTGCCTGCTTTGTCGCTCTGATGCACCGTTTTGTAAAACCTGTGCAGTAGACCACAACCCTATTTGATGTGGAAAAGAGCTAAGGGCGCCATTTGAGACAGGACCATATTGTTCCTGTGATAAGTTCATGGCACCTATAGTGATATAGGGTGAAAGCCCACCAGCCCTGGTTGTGTGGTGATAAATGAAAGCTAGAGATATAACGAGATACAGGGACAGGAGGTATAAAGGTCACTGAGGGAAAAGGATAGAATGAAAGGAATGTTCATATATGTACACAAGTTTTGTGTAAAATGGTGAAATGAAAATCGTTCAGTCAGTTTGAAGTTGCAGAAGGTTAATAGAAGTATACTAAGAAGCACTTTGAAACACCTGACCTGAAGTGCTAGAATCCAAGAAATGTATGTCCTTAACAAATACTTTCAATATCTATGAAAAAAAACAACAACATTTATTAAAGGAAGTGAAGGATTTACAGAAAAATATCAAGAGGATGTGGGAGTAAGTGTCGAGTATAGCAGATCTGTTCTTGATGTTTTTGATTTTTAAGCTGTATAGGCCAACTCTCGAGACAAAATTGCTTCTAACCTGCTGGTAACCTTCAAAATTACAATGGAAACATTAACACGGCTCTCGGATTAGCAGCTGAGGGTGAAGTCTTATTGTCCCTTTATAATTTGGTGATTTAAGCCTCAGCGTGGGCCATTTTGTAGACTTGTAGGACAGGAATTAGTGGGTCCCTCAAGTAAATCAACAAAGTAGAAATGGAAAGGATTTATGATGCTCCCATGATACCAGTGCACTTGGTTAAGACATACTGTAGTCCTCTGCGTTTATATCAGCACTGGGATGTCTCATGTCTAAGAATGAAGAACATATACAGTAGATTTGGTCAAAAATGTGTTTGAAGACATGTCTGGAGAGATGATACAAGAACATCTGCACACCAACTCTGACCATGAATGCAAGTCGAAAGGCAAGAAAACATTGGTAAACCTAAGAATCAACAATTACGCAAAGTAAGTAAGTAAGGCATTGAAGACGCAATGGGTCATAGATGATCTAGACCAGGGGTGCCCAACCCTGTTCCTGGAGATCTACCTTCCTGCAGAGTTCAGTTCTAACCCTGATCAAACACACCTGTCTGTAATTATCAAGTGCTCCTTCAGATCCTAATTAGTTGGGTTTGATCAGGGTTGGAGCTGAACTAAGCAGGAAGGTAGATCTCCAGAAACAGGGTTGGGCACCCCGGATCTAGACCAGTGGATCTCAATTCTAGTCCTTGCATACCACTGCTCTGCATATTTTGCATGTCTCTCTTATTTAGCACACCTGGTGGAAGAGAACTCCACGCATGAACTGTGTTTCGATTGACATGGTCCCTAAAGAGAGTTCTTTGCTTCCTATCCCCTGAGCACAGAAAATCTGTTGAAGTTTACTTCACTTCAGAACATTCATTCACGGTTTGGCGCTATGCCACGACCTGCAGAATCTTTACACACAGACAAAACGTACTAAAGAAGTGTGAAATGTGACATCTCTGTAAATAAATATAATTTAAATTCTGGTCTCGCACACTTGAATACCTTTTGAATGGAACATACAGGCTATGCTCCTTTCGAAATGGAATCATGACAGAATATCCTGTGATGTCCACTTCACAGGGCACTTTCAGTCGAATAAAACAAACGTCGGAAGTGATAAGAGATACGCACACAATGTGCAGAGCGGTGGTGCATGAAGACTGGGATTGAGAACCACTGATCTAGGCTCAACTATGACAAGCATCCCTGAACTTGGATTGGATCTGCCTGGCTTTACTATTATACTTAAGAAAGAAGTTAAAAACACCTCCAAATCCATTAGCATTCCCTCACACATGCAGCTCTGGAAGGAAACGTGACCCAGCTGCTGCCATCTTTGCTAACCGTCAGCCTGTTCCTGAAACATGTCATGTGACTGATCACTCTGGAGCCACAATAAAATGCCATTCTTACAATTCATTGCCTGAAGGCACCTCAGGAATGGCCCAAGCCCTTCGTTAGCAACCATCCATGGTGTGACGTCAAAGGCAGCAGATGGGTAAATATAAATGCATTTCATGCTTGTAAGAGTCTTGCAAATCCACCAGCAAGAACTATAATAAGTAACCAGCTAAAACTTGACCTCTAGATATATAGTATGATGTGAGCAACAAAGACTGGTTATCCTTTACTCACATTACAAAAACCACCTTACTGCAAGTGATGTCAGCTGCTGCTTTACCGATAAAGGCACTGCAACAGGATTAACAAGATTGTTCAAAGGCTCTACGTGTTGCTATGTCTATATTACTATAAGCAGCTGACTAAGGGAGCGCTGGTAGCTGTTGCTAGGCGTCTGGGAACTTTCACAGTACAGACTGTCTCAGTATGCCTCCAGTACAAGAACATTATGATCTCACGACAGCAAGATGGTACAGTAGATCCGCAGATGCAAATCTGCATCGATAAAGTGTGTTTATGGCAAAATAAGAACAGGAATTATTCTGGGAAAGATGCAGAATTGTATTAGACTTTGAAGTCGACATGAAAGAGTGTTGACAACTTATGTAATGGGATATATGAAACATGCACTGATCAGTTGTTCACAATAAGCAAGGGATGTGTGTGAAGAAAGTAAACAGGGACAATTTTGAGTTCCTGTCGTCTTTAAATAGTCAGATTTTATATTTGGTTTCAAAACATCACAGAAAAATATGCATAAATTGTCCCTTCAGGGGGTACAACAGCATCTCACTGGGATACACAATATCATCAAAGGGACTTTATACTTTATTTACTCCTAAAAGGTTTGTAGTATTTACAGGGTCCATAATATTACTCAACAGTACTAATATGCACCTTGTATGAGTAGATACAGGTACAAAGGTGTCTCTTTGAGGCTGCTACCCCAGTGAACTGCTGTTGTACTCCTAAATGAGGAGTACACTTCAGCGGTTTTCGCACCGGATGAACCGCAGAAACTAGGAACGGTTTTAGTTCTAGGAGCTTAGTTTGGGGGAACTTAATTAGCTCCTACTTCAGAGTAGGGTCTTTAACAGTTATATAGGAACTACTAGTGATGTGAGTGTACGTTGATTGGCCGAACTCACATGAAACACCGGCTATCCTGCATTTTTTAAAAGCCTTGTAAACACATCTCCACAAACATGGAAAACAGAGATAACGGCATTTACCTGTTCTCTGCAACATTGTGTTATTTCCTCAGCCTTGATGATGAGGAGATTGTCTCTTAGCCCAACTTTTTGCTCTTTCAATCACGCAAATTATGCATTACATGCCATCTCCATTATTACGAAACCCACGTCAAACAACAAAAACGGTTCCAATCATGACGTCCTCCATTCACTTGGTGTTAAAGGAAAAGAAGGAAAGGAAAGGATGTGACGTGTGGCCTGAGACTCAAACTCACAACCTTCGGGTTACAAGTCTGACTCTCTAACCATTAGGCCACGACAGACATTTGTAAATGCAGTGGATAAATATGCCGCTGTTGGCCGCCTCATATTTCCTGTTGCCGGTGTGAATGCAAGCATGAAAAATGGCCTGAGGAGGAAATTGTTTTCCTAGACAACCATGCTGGCTAGTTCCTAGAACCGAGTTCCTAGAACTACACGATGCGAAAGCCCCTTTTTTGACAGTGGCATGGTAAAAGCTCGCACAAGACCAGGAAGTCAGCCATTTTTATAGTGTTATGGTCACAGCATGTCTGGATAAACATTTTTGGAAGAAAATAATGTCCTTACCTCAAGTTTTCCAGCTTTGGCAAAAGACCTGTTCAGGCCTTAAATGTTTCTATACTGTCATATACCACCAAACCTTACCTTTGTCTCATTACTGAGAATCCATATGCCCCTGGTGTAATGGGAGCATTCCATGACACTGTCTTGACCCTTAAGTACACATACACACACATTCGCACACACACAATCTTCGTCCCCATTAAAGGTGCGACTGCTTATTGACAGCAGGGTGCAATCAGGCCTCGCAGAGATATATCTGTAGCCGGGTGCCCATTACTGCTCAAACGCGGCTCACCCGTGGAGCGGTCGGCAAGGTACGAACCGCAATCGCATTAGGGCCAGTGAAACCAATCAGTCTAGCTGCCTCATGCTCACTCTTCCAGCCATTGCCACAGTAATTGCCGGCCAGCCAATTGGAGCTTATTAGAGAGTTTGGACTCTTAATTGCCTGGTGGTGGGAGTCGGATCAATGGCTCACTTATTAAAGACATTCTTACTGTGTGTGTGTGTGTGTGTGTGTGTGTGTGTGTGTGTGTGTGTATCTGTACACACACTTACATGCCACAGGGAGCAGGCCTAAGGAAGGTCTCAAAGGAGCAGATAGCTTTGAAGAGCATGTGCTCGTTAATGCTCCTCAGACTTTCCCCGTTTCCACCTCCCATGTCCCCTTTCTCTCACTCGGCCTTTTCCTCCCTCCTCAACCGTCTTCCCTGACCTCAGCTCTTGCCAAGGTGTTGAACAATCATCTGCAGGCTGTTGAATTGTTGCACTGAGCTGGAGAGATTTTAGCGTGGCCGCAGGAGAACGGGGTAGTGAATCAATAAAGACAAAATCAATATCATTTTAGGAGTGGATTTTCAGACAGCCACCGGTCGCCATGGTCAAATCCTGATTTTTTTCTTTTTGGATGAAAATGTCCTCATTAGGACACTGTTACCTCTTTGCTCATTAAAAAACGGAATTGGGTATAAGGAAATGAGCCCTTATTAAATCTACATGATCCACCAGTTCAGCTGAGCTGGTAAGGGGTTCAATGAATTCAGACTGATTTGAATTTTAAATTTAATGCGAGTTCAAACCATCAGAGGCTCGCTAATGAAAAGAAACCATATCATTATGCATCAGTGACATTTCTTATGATACACTGACATCTAGTGGTTGGAATGTCACATTGCATTGGCAAATGTGATGCTAAACATAGTAGTACCATGTTTAAATAATAAAACTGTCAATAGAACGGGCTAAATAGATTTTAAAGCAAGAATTGTCCACAAAGTTGTTGAGATGTAGGTAAAGAGATTTAGCTGGTCAAAACTACACCCACTTTCCTGGTTGACAATACAAAATATTGCTAAACCTAGATTCATCCTTCATTCCAAGCCGTGAGGCAGAGTAACAAGGTGTATTCATGGAGTCATCAGATTGGAATGACATATCTGCATTACATGAGATGGGGGAAGCAGGTTTTCAATATTGTATACCCCTTTTCCACCAAAGCAGTTTGAGTGCTGGCCCGGAGCTAAAGCCTAGTTTCAAATCGATTCTTTGTCACCAGCTCTGAACCAGGAAAAGCGATTTGTAAGTAGCACCAAAACATTGGTGGTGTAGAAGAAAGAACCGGTTGCGTCAGGGGCTGGGTTACCGTGACCAACAAGACGAACAGAAACTTTTGACCGACTTTGTATTTGCCGTGTTTGGATGCTGATGTAAATTCACAAAGCCATGAACATCAATGGAAACCCAACATCGGGATATTCTGGATCGCTTGTTTGGGATGCGATGGCACTGCGTGGACCAAACGGTGTTTGGTGTCAAAGTACTGCGAGAGCAATTCAAAGCTTAGAGTCGTCTGCTCTTCAATCGCTTGTGGTGCTTTGGTGTCTTGCATTTCGAGCAAACCTAGAGTGTTTGGTGCTGCTGCACTAGTGTTGCTAGGAAAGATGAGATGTATTCGGTGACGTAAGACCTGGCTCTGTGTTGGCTCTCTAGCCCGTGGAAAGGCAAACTGCTTCTTAGAAGGTTTGCCAGCCAAACAAACTCCGAACTGGCAATAGCACTCTAAACTAGCACCCTTTCATGCTGGTGGAGAAGGGGTATTATAGTGTTGAGTGCTTTATTTCTGTTGTACTGGATTAGTACCTGTAGCTGTTAAGGTGCATTCACACTAGATGTCAAGTATCTGACCTTTTGGCCAACTCTTATCAAAAACAAATGACTTCTTCATGCGTTGCCATTGAAAAGGTTATTTTAGATGATGGCATCGAATCATTGAGGTTCTGAACTCCTAAGTAGGGGTGCCTCAGATAAGCATGAGAGCTACTGAAATAGGTCATCTCATTATGCTTTAGTATCTTGGTACTCAATCCACAGTTCACAGAACCTTGTACAGCCCTTAAATGACAATGCTGACATGCAATTTTTCACTTTTTCTCTTAACCATTCAGTAACTAGTTTTGTCTAAGGCTTTAAAATTAAATTTCACTGTATAGATAGGCTAGAATACATACATTTTTGCCCTGATTTTACGCCGTTTTACATTATGGTTAGAGCCAGTCTGCAGATTAGAGTTGACAGATTTCATTGAAAATTGTGTAGATGGTTAACAGACTCCTATTTTTTAGCTTTAGATTATGATTTCATCCAACCAAAAGATATCAAACATACAGAAGTCCATTTCTGCCACTGAATAAAAAATAAATAAAAAAGGTTATTGCGACTTCATATCTTTCAATTCTTACTTTTTGTCTCGCAATTATTTTTTTCTCCACAATTGCGTGATATAAACTCACAATTGCAAGTTATAAAGTCAGAATTTTGAGATATAAATTCACAAATCTGACTTTTTTCTCAGAATTGTGGGATATAAACCCACAATTGCAAGAAATAAAGTCACAATTCTGAGGGGTTTTTTTTTTTCTTTTAATTGCAAATTTATATCATGCAATACTGACTTTATAACTCACAACTGTGAGTTTATATCATGCAATTTTGAATTTTGATAAATTCTCACTTTTTCTCTTAACTAACAGGAATTACACAATTTTTGCCCTGATTTTCCACCGTGTTTACAGTCGGGAGAAGTTGACGCCATGCAGTTGCCAAAAGTCAGAGCCAGTCTGC
This sequence comes from Garra rufa, assembly GCF_049309525.1. NCBI lineage: Eukaryota > Metazoa > Chordata > Actinopteri > Cypriniformes > Cyprinidae > Garra > Garra rufa. The sequence continues at coordinate 25,980,873 of NC_133364.1, forward strand.
AGATTTAAGTTGACAGGTTTCATAGAAAATCGTACTGTATGATGGTCACAGATTTTTTTTAGCTTTAGACTATGATTTCATTCAGTCGGAGGATATATGTTGCATAAAGGCAAAAAAAAAAAAAAAAAAAAAAAAAAAAGAGTTCACACTCGTTGAACAAAATGTAATCCCATGAATAAATTCCTACCCTATATTTAGATTAATAAAAATTCCATTCTATATTTTTCTTTTTCCCTCTCACTAAATATCCTGTCACTCAGGCAAAAAAAAAAAAAAGGAACTAAAATGTGTACAGAACATTTGCTAAGGACTGATAAAAAGGAAGTGGGGGCGGGGGGTAGGTTTATAAAATGTCTCTCTTGCAAACTAAAGAAATTTGTCAACTTGGCTGTTTTGCCTTTCAGTAAACCACTTAACTCCAGTTATTTCGCTCCATGGGGGCTGCCCTTGATTTAATGTACTGTCATGCAATTAATGTTCCGTTTTGCGTGAAAGGCACCTGCTTCAATGGTCGATTCCCAAATTGCGAAACAAGTCTTTGTACTTTTCTTTCAAAATGCTGTTTAATCCATGACATGGATTAATTTGCTTAACAGAGGATTAATGTTGTTTATGATCTAACGCCACAGGAGGCCCGGAACCTTTAGTGGTTCACAGCTAAATTACGTGAAGCTATCATGCAACACTGACTCCAGTCTGAACTTTGTAACACTTCTAGAGAAGTGTACAGAAAAACACTAAACTGACAAATTATTATGTGAATATTTAATAATTCTGTTTACATCCTGCCAGGATGGCATCTAGCGTTTCTCGTCTCCGCCATTTGTAGGCTTTTTCAGTAGCTGTTCTCTTCACTTTGATGCCTCAAAGGCATCAAAGTGAAGAGTACAAAAACGCTGGTCTTTAGGAAGTTTTATTCATCCATGGGCATCTTTCTCCTCTTTCTCCGCTAGGAAAGCAGTGAAGACTTACATCGCTTCTCTTGTTGCCCTTCGACTGAAAATTACAACCAGAAGCTACACAATGTGGCATTGTATCAATATTTTATTTTCCGAGTTGCGTTGTAGTAAAAATAGTAACAGGTAGCGCCAGTAGCTTGCCAAGTGCAACCATTTTATGTCATTAAAATAATGGTGCTCACTAGAGTTCAAAATAAAACAATGTACATTTATTTAAAATAATGTAAATCTTTCATGGGTTTTCCACTACATATTTTATAAGAGACATAATTTACGTTATACTAAGCCGTACAAGTCTTAAAGGATTAGTTCACTTCCAGAGCAAAATTTTACAGATAATTTACTCACCACTTTGTCATCCAAGATGTTCATGTCTTTCTTTATTCAGTTGTAAAGAAATTATGTTTCTTGAGGAAAACATTTAAGGAATTATCTCCATATAGTAGACTTCAATGGTGCCCAAAAGTTTGAACTTCCAAAATGCAGTTTAAATGCAGCTTTAAAAGGCTCTAAACCCTCCCAGCCGAGCAAGTATATATACTTTTTAACCTCAAATGCTCATTTCGTCTGTAATCTGGGTCAATACAGTTAGGTATATCGAAAAACTCCTATGTCATTTTCTTCTTCAACTTCAAAATCGCCCAACATCGCTATTTTACCTTTTTTTTTTTTTGTAAAAGGCGTTTGATCTTCTTTGCATGTTCACTTTGTAAATACTGGGTCAGGACTTCTGCAGCGATGTAGGAAGATTTCGAAGTTGGGGAAGAAAACGAAATGGGAATTTTTCGACATACCCTTACAATATTGAACCTGAAAAAACAGAGAAATTTGAAAAAGTGCATTTGTTTCAGAAAATGGCCGATCGTTTCACTAGATAAGACCCTTCTTCCTCGGCTGGGATCGTTTAGAGTCATCTGAAGCTGCATTTAAACTGCATTTTGGACGTTTAAACTCGGGGGCACCATTGAAGTCCATTATATGGAGATAATTCCTGAAATGTTTTCCTCAAGAAACAATTTCTTATCGACTGAAGAAAGAAAGACATAAACATCTTGGATGACAAGGGGGGGTGTATAAATTATTCTGAAAGTGAACTACTTCTTTAATACCCGGGGTTCCCTTTAAGCAATTATTTTTGGACACTTCTGTTTAAAAAGGCAATAACATAGCTGCCTGAAGCATTTATTATAGCTGGAACAGACTGAAAGTTCAAAAGTTTAAGCTGCCATTTCCCATCCTAAACAAGCAAAGGTTAAACTGCACATACTGTATAGAGTGTTCGGTTTCTAAATGTTTTGAATTTCAATGGATTTATGCTCTTGGCAGCGACTAACTGACTGAACAAAACACTTTGTGTTTGGCACAGACCATGTTTAGTCTCATTGTGTATTCTCATATCATAAATGAATCTGTATTTTTGTTCAGAGTTTAAGGGTGACGGCATGTCATGACAACGTTGGCATGCTTCTTCTGAATGACAGATTAATTTTGGCCAAAAAAACATTGTTTGGTATTCAAAACAAAGCAGTTGACATAACAAAATACATTTTCTTTTTCTATTGTAAATCTTAATCATAAAATATGTACAATTGTATTAGTTATACTGTATGTTTCTAAAGTTTTTTGTCCTTCTTTCCACAATCTTATCAGAACAGGTTTGCAGTCGATTGCGACTGGTACTAACTCTCATGTGGTTCATTAATAATAGGAAATGCTAATACTCGACCAGTGTAGGTCATTAAAATCATTAGATGTCGGCTGTGCTAGCAAAGTTGCAGCATATTGGTCTACACAAAAGCAGCTGCAAAGGTGAATCACAATCACATTAGTCTGATTGCCAATGTTTGATGCCAGACACAATTAGCACTTTATGCAAGGCTTTGTTTACAAAGCAACAGGTTCCCAGGGAAAGTAAACAATCAAATTGCAGGTGCATCAGAAACCAAAATCTAAATGGATGTTTTTAATTATTTAAAGGAGAACTGAAAATTACAAAGCATTACAAAGTAGTTCACTGTATTTGTGCGCTAGACCAAAGGTTTTATTCACTGTCTAGATTTTCAAAAGCAACTATATAATACTATAATGAAATTAAGAATTAGTAGAAACAATAATAGTGTGCATATAAAACCAAAAAAGCAAATGTTAATGGGTAACGTAATATTTGAGTGGATCGTGGTTCTTTGAAAGCAGACTAGCTGTGGCCTTGAGTGACAAATTGAGCTAGTCCCAAAATGAAAGAAAAACAGTGTTATGATCTGGAGTGTCACCATTCACCTTATTTCTGTACAAGTTGATATTTGCCTTCACTGACATGGTGGGATTTCTCTACAGTGTTGGTATTTTTTGGTATAATATTTAAAATTAAATAATAAAATAATTAATATACATACCAGTCAAAAGTTTTTGAACAGTAAGATTTTTAATGTTTTTTCAAGAAGTCTCTTCTGCTCACCGAGTCTGCAATAATTTGATCCAAATTACAGTGTAAATCGTAAAATTTTGAAATATTTTTAATATAAAAAAAAACTGTTTTCAATGTGAATATATTTTAAAATGTTATTTATTCCTGTGATTTCAAAGCTGAATTTTTAGTATCATTACTTCAATCACATGATCCTTCAGAAATCATTCTAATATTCTTATTTACTGCTCCAAAAAAAAAAAAAAAATAAAAAAAATATTAAAGCCTACTATTATGTTAAAAACATTCAGGTGTCTTTGATGAATAGAAAGTTCATTAGAATAGCATTTATATGAAATAGAGATCTTTTAAAAATATTTTAAATGTCTTTATCATCACTTTTGATCAAGTTAAAGAATTATTGCTAAAATGTATTTATTTCTATAATTATACTGACTTATTTCAGATAAATGCTGAACTTTGGATCTTTCTATTCATCAAATAATCCTAAAAAAAAAAAACTGTCTTAAAATTTGTAATAACAAAAATGTTTCTTAATCAACAAATTAGCACATTAGAATGATTTCTGATGGAATGTGTGACTCTGAAGACTGGAGTAATGATGCTAAAAACTCAGCTTTGAAATCACAGGAATAAATGACATTTTAAAATATATTTAAATAGAAAACGGTTATTTTAAATAGTAAACATTATTAAACATTTTACAGTTTTTGCTGTACTTTGAATCAAATAAATGCAGGCTTGGTAAACATAAGAGACTTATTTAACAAAAACATTACAAATCTTACTGTTCAAAAACTTTTGACTGGTAGTGTATATGATGAAATGCTATTTGGTGAAATTGGAAAAAAAGAAGTCATAATTGCCATAAATTGCAATGGTTTTTAATACATTGCACATCATAATTCACATCAGTATTTACCGTTATTGTAATATTGGCAATCAACATATTCAGAGAGAGGGGAAAAATGCACATTTGTGTCCCTTTTCTCCTCTGCCCAATCATGCCATTAATTACACTCATTTTTAAGCTATTCTTTACAGTAATAATCAAATCATTAATGTCTCATTCATGTCTTCAACAATAAAAATGGTCGCAGTTCATCAAGGGTAATGATCTGTTACAGTGCTTACACACACACACACACACACACACACACACACACACACACACACAATGAATTGGGTGCCTTGTGAGATTTAAATTGCATTGAGGATGGTCTAATCTGTAGTAAACTCACTGCCACTATTTGAGACTCTTGGGTGTTTTTTTATACTTTCAGGTTTTAAGTCAGAGTGACATTGAATTTGAAACATTGAATGATATGATTGATATGACATCAGACACTTAAAAGAAATGCAGTATAAGCTAAGTATCTTGTAATATTTGTAACATCTTACTGGTTTATACAACATTAGTCTTGTACTGACATCTAGCGGCTTGTATGCAGCAAGACAACAGTCCCATTATGCGTTGTGTGTTTAAAAAGTTACAAATTAAATACATTTTAAATTCTATTCATTACACTTTTTGAAACAAGACTTATATAGCCTAATATGTTGTAAGCTAATATCACATTTTATTTGTAAATGCCATCATACTTTAAACACACAAGAATGTGAGGGGAGAAAATATCAGGTCAAAAATCCCTAGGACTTCACAAGTATCCACACATACTTCCAATAAAGCATCTAAAAGAAGATGGGAAAATACTACCGTGCACTTAAACGTATATAATAAGAAAAACACCTCAAATCTCACTGCACCTTAAATTTCCCGCGCAGTCTCTGGCGACATAAGGAAGAATTTAAGCTGCGCTAAATCATTATGAAACGGCGATATTCGACGAAATTCAGGCGGAGAAGGAAAGCAGCAGGAACAAAGGGTCGTTTTGAGCAACTCAATCCACTCACGATGAAGGTCGTTAACGAATTACTTCAGAAGGCCTCATACAGGATACAATTTTGACGTTAATGATGATCACATGACTGGCGGCACATCCGTGCTATTCATTTAGAAACCTGAGGTAATTTATGTACCTGGGATATTAAGCCTTTCCTTTTGTATGCCCAAAGCTATGTCAAAAGAAAATATGTATTATTACAATGCATATTTAAAACATATTTACAAATAAATGTGATAAAAATGTGGCCGAAATACAACTACTTGAAAATATTAAAATATTGAGAAAATCGCCTTTGAAGTTGTCCAAATGAATTCTTAGCAATGCATATTACTAATCATAAATAAAGTTTTGATATAGGCCTATTTACGGTAGGAAATGTGCAAAATATATTCATGGAACATGATCTTTACTTAATATGTGAATGATTTTGGGAATAAAAGAAAAATTTATGATTTTGACCCATACAATGTATTTTTGGCTATTGCTACGAATATACTTGTGCTACTCAAGGCTGGTTTTGTGGTCCAGGGTCACAAATAGCTAATTGTCCTGCTAAATTGTAAAGGTAACATTCTGATTCAAAACCAAGTGGCAGTTTCATATAGTGGTTTCATAATTCTCACTTGAAGTGCTTTGCCATTCGAAGTAAATGCATATATAGGCCTAATAATGCTCACTTTTGACTTGAATTCTTCTGTAAATAGGATTTAAAATCTGTACAGTAAGAGCATTTTTTTTCATAAAGTTCATGGCTTTCTGAAAAAATAATTAATTTAAAAATGAATAAATCCATCTTTTTCAGCTCCTTTCCACTGGAGAACCTTAAAAAACTGTTGGAAAAACTCGTATTTTGTCTAAATTCCACTTGATGGCAGTGTTGCTCAACCCAACAAATAGTTCATAACCGATAGCAGTCTTTAACCTTCTGAGAAAATAATCAGGATATCATGTTTTAAGAAGGTCTACAACAAGTGTACAATGTACAATGCAAAATATTTAAAATACTATAGAATATCACAATGTGCAATGTAAATGTAGGCTATATAAAAAATATAGAATAGTAACATCCTTCAGTTTATTTTATTATTTTATTTGTTCGTTTTGTTCCTTTTTAGTCATAGTCTAAAACCCTGACCATAATTAATAAATGAATTATAGCGAAAAAGAAACTTCTTCTCAGTACATTTCCACTGGGGATTGTAAATTGAAGTATGTGGGTTGAGGAGGGACATCAGCCATTAGAATTTGTGTCAAATAAGTGAAAGCTGCCTCCGTGGTCCATGATGCATTGCAGGTGGTAAGCAAGCAGCTCAGGAAGCCGTGTACAGATAAAAGCTGGGTGGGGGATCCGCCCTGATCCCTGCGATTAGATAATCCAATTCATTACATCAATTAGATCATCTCAGACAGAAGAGGGAAAGTGCATTTCGCATGATCAGTGTTAAATAGGGAAAAGTAAATGAAGGTGGTTGTCAACCTGTAGGTCACAACCTACAAATTGGTCACAAGTCTGTTCGGATAGTGTCAGGTACAGCATTGAAAAACAAAAGCAAAAACAAAAAAACAAACAAATAGTAAAATATAACTCATATTACAATAATCAATGCAAAAATATTTTTCGTTATCTGTATTTTGCTTCGATTTACAGTTTAATGCAGAGAAAAAAGTACTAATTCTATATTTAAAAAAAAGATCTCTAAGAAAATATATATTAAAAAAAATTTAAACAAAAAAATGGATCTTGAAATTATGAAAAATATATAAATAAATAAATAAATAAATAAATAAATAATGTACACCATACATAAAAAAAATCATGTATGGTGAATCATAACATAACACAAGTTATCAAAATTATGAGAAGTCAAAATTATTGGATAAAAAGTCATTATGAAAAAGTCCAAATTATTAGATAAGTCACAACTATTAAGTAAAAAAATAATTATTGCTTAAAAGTATCAATTTTAATTTCATACTGCAATGTAATTTTGATTCATGTTGTCTTTTTGTCATAATTTTGAACTTTGTATGTCAAAATTAGGACTTATGTTTTAGGATTATTCTCATAATTTTAACTTTACTGTATCTTACAACAGTGACTGTCATAATTTAAAGTTTTTTTGTCAGAATGTTGACCTTTTAATGCTATAATTGTCACTTTCGTCATAATTTTGACATTTTGCCTTGTAATTTTGACTTTATCTTACAATTATGACTTAATATCATTATTTCAAATATTTATGTCAGAATTATGACCTTTCATTTTTAAGTCATAATTTTGATTTGATTATAGCAAAATTGCGACCTTTGTCAGAATCTTGACTTTGTATCTCATAATTATGATTTTGTGTCACAATTTTGCTTTAGTAAGCAAATTTGTGACACAAAGCAAGCACATTCTTTGTTTGTTTGTTTATTATTGTTGTTGTTAGTATTTCCTTCCTTTTCCAATATGAATTAGTTTCAGATTTTAAGGAGTAGTTCACTTCCAGAACACAAATTTACAGAAATATACTCACCTCCTTGTCGTCCAAGATGTTCATGACTTTCTTTTTTTAGTCATAAAGAAATTATGGTTTTTGAGGAAAACTCTCCATATAATGGATATGTATGGTGCCCCCGAGTTTAAACTTCCAAAATGCAGTTTCAATGCAGCTTCAAAGGGCTCTAAACGATCCCAGCCAAGGAAGAAGGGTCTTATTTAGCAAAACGATCAGTTATTTAAAAAAAAAAAAAAAAAAAAAAGAAGAAGAAGAAGGACAATTTATATACTTTATTAACGGCAAACGCTCGTCTTGGTCTAACTCTGCGTGAATTGTGTGTATTCCTGTTCATGACAGTTAGGGTACGTCAAAAAACTCCCATCTTATTTTCTCCTTAAACAAAATCATTATACATCGCTGTTTTACCTTTTTTTGTAAAGTGTGTCTGACTTTCTTTGCTAGGTTCACTTTGTAAACACTGGGTTGGTACTTCTTCAGCGATGTAGGGTAATTTTTAAAGTTGGAGAAGAAAATGAGATGGGAGTTTTTCAACATACCCTGACTGTCATAAATAGGAATACAAACAGTTCATTCAGAGCTAGACCAAGATGAGCATTTGTGGTTAAAACAGTAAATAAATTGCAATTTTTTTTTTAGAAAACAACAGATAGTTTTGCTAAATAGACAAACAGTTAAAATTACCTTCTTTTATCAACTTTAAAATCATCCTACATCGCTGAAGAAGTACCAACCCAGTGTTTACAAAGTGAACATGAACATCTTGCGTGACAAGGGGATGAGTACATCACCTGCAAAGTTTTGTTTTGGTAGTGAACTACACCTTTAAAAATAAATATTTCCTAGTAAGATTTCTTAAATATTCTACAGTGAAAAAAGTGTCATGAGAAATTCAATGAGAATGTCATTAATCATAACATAGAAGAAGCCAACAACTTTGCAAAGTTGTTCTTTGATGTGTATTTGAAGTAGCACAGCACAAAAAAAGAGGAAAAGAAAAAGAAAAAAATTATCTAACAAATACATATGTACTGTTCTCCTAGACTCAAACTGTCTAATTATTAATGAAGTACCAAAATATCACAGAGAACTGGATGTGGCATTTTATCACCGGGTCTAACCACCCAAAAAAACATGAAGTGTCCTAAAAATCACTCAGAACAACTTACAACAACCCGCAACACCAACATAAGCATAAAGGTGCTTTAAAAAGTTCTTCACAGTGATGCCATAGAAGAACCTTTTTTTTTTTTTGCTTCCACAAAGAATCATTCAGTCAAAAGTTATTTAAAGAACCATCTATTTCTTACCTTTTTATAATCCGAAGAACCTTCTTTCGCCACAAAGAACCTTTTGTGAAGCAGAAAGGTTCTTCAAATGTTAAAAGTTCTTTATGGAACCATTTAAACAAAAAAGGTTCTTCTATGGCATCCTGAAGCACCTTTATTTTTAAGAGTGTAGGCAACACCAACCAAATTTTCTCATAAAGTTGACTAATCTACGTCTTTAATATCATAGCAATTACACACAACTATCCTACTTTTTCAATCTGGATCCATTTTCTAAGCCCTGCAGCTATAAAAGTATGTAAAATGGATAGGTATATGTCTTCTAAAAGATAGAAAGTCTAAATACAGAAGCATTGTGCACTGTATCTCAGAGATGTTCTCTCGACCAAGGATTTTTTTTTTTTTTTTAGTCAAGATAATCTGAAGAGCAGAATCCTCTTTTAAAAGTACTTTACGACTAAAGAAAGAAAGACATAAACATCTTGGATGACAAGGGGATGAGTACATTATCTGTAAATTTTTGTTTTGGAAGTGAAGTACTCTTTTAAAAAGAAATCTTTCCTAGTAAGATTTCTTAAATATTCTACAGTGAAAAAAGTGTCATTAGAAAATTAGTGAGAATGTCATTAATCATAACATAGAAGAAGCCAACAACTTTCCAAAGTTGTTCTTTGAAGTGTATTTGAAGTAGCACAGCACAAAAAAAGAGAGGGAAAATAAAGAAAAAGAAAAAAATATATATCTAACAAATACATATGTACTCTTCTCCCAGACTCAAACTGTCTAATTATTAATGAAGTACCAAAATATCACAGAACTGGATATGGCATTTTATCACCGGGTCTAACCACCCAAAAAACCATGAAGTGTCCTAAAAATCACTCAGAACAACTTACAACAACCCGCAACACCAGCATAAACATAAAGGTGCTTTAAAAGGTTCTTCACAGCGATGCCATACACTGTAAAAAGTTTTCACCAGATTCAACTTAGGTTTTTAAGTTCAGCAGCTGCCTTAAGTTTTTAAGTTAAATCAGCTTAAAACTTCAAGTCATCTTAACTTATTACAATAAAAATGAGTTGATATAACTTGTGAGTATAAATGACTTAAGTTGATTTAACTTAAAATCTTAAGGCAGATGCTAAACTTATGTTTTTAAGTTGAAACTGGTGAAAACTTTTTACAGTGTAGAAGAACCTTTTTTGCGTCCACAAAGAACCATTCAGTCAAAGTTATTTAAAGAACCATCTCTTTCTAACCTTTTTATAATCCGAAGAACCTTCTTTTGCCACGAAAAACCTTTTGTGAAGCAGAAAGGTTCTTCAGATGTTAAAGATTCTTTATAGAACCATTTAAACAAAAAAAGGTTCTTCTATGGCATCCTGAAGCACCTTTATTTTTAAGAGTGTAGGCAACACCAACCAAATTTTCTCATAAAGTTGACTAATCTACGTCTTTATTATCATAACAATTACACACAACTATCCTACTTTTTTCAATCTGGATCCATTTTCTAAGCCCTGCAGCTATAAAAGTATGTAAAATGGATAGGTATATGTCTTCTAAAAGATAGAAAGTCTAAACACAGAAGCATTGTGCACTGTATCTCAGAGATGTTCTCTCGACCAAGGATTTTTTTTTTTTTTTAGTCAAGATAATCTGAAGAGCAGAATCCTCTTTTAAAAGTACTTTACGACTAAAGAAAGAAAGACATAAACATCTTGAATGACAAGGGGATGAGTAAATTATCTGTAAATTTTTGTTTTGGAAGTGAACTACTCTTTTAAAAAAGAAATCTTTCCTAGTAAGATTTCTTAAATATTCTACAGTGAAAAAAGTGTCATTAGAAAATCAGTGAGAATGTCATTAATCATAACATAGAAGAAGCCAACAACTTTCCAAAGTTGTTATTTGAAGTGTATTTGAAGTAGCACAGCACAAAAAAGAGAGGGAAAATAAAGAAAAAGAAAAAAAAAAATCTAACAAATACATATGTACTCTTCTCCCAGACTCAAACTGTCTAATTATTAATGAAGTACCAAAATATCACAGAACTGGATATGGCATTTTATCTCCGGGTCTAACCACCCAAAAAACCATGAAGTGTCCTAAAAATCACTCAGAACAACTTACAACAACCCGCAACACCAACATAAACATAAAGGTGCTTTAAAAGGTTCTTCACAGCGATGCCATAGAAGAACCTTTTTTGCTTCCACAAAGAACCATTCAGTCAAAGTTATTTAAAGAACCATCTCTTTCTAACCTTTTTATAATCCGAAGAACCTTCTTTTGCCACGAAAAACCTTTTGTGAAGCAGAAAGGTTCTTCAGATGTTAAAGATTCTTTATAGAACCATTTAAACAAAAAAAGGTTCTTCTATGGCATCCTGAAGCACCTTTATTTTTAAGAGTGTAGGCAACACCAACCAAATTTTCTCATAAAGTTGACTAATCTACGTCTTTATTATCATAACAATTACACACAACTATCCTACTTTTTTCAATCTGGATCCATTTTCTAAGCCCTGCAGCTATAAAAGTATGTAAAATGGATAGGTATATGTCTTCTAAAAGATAGAAAGTCTAAATACAGAAGCACTGTGCACTGTATCTCAGAGATGTTCTCTCGACCAAGGATTTTTTTTTTGTCTGAAGTCTAGTCTTGATAATCTGAAGAGCAGAATCCTCTTTTAAAAGTACTTCACAAAAATCCAGACAAATGCATTCATTTATTCTTAAAAGCCCAGAAGAGAGGCTCAAGTGTGTTCGTATTTACAGTGAGAATACTCGAAGGGTTTTTTAAAAGCAACACCATAGATCACACAGCCGAGAGTGCTTAAGCTGCGGCAATAAAGACGTGCGTAAAGAATTTGAGAGGACCCCGGGGTCAGTCAAATCACACAAAGTGAGCGGTGCGAGTGAAAGTGTTTGCGGTATGAGTGGAATCGCCTTGCATTGTTACGAATTGATCAGATGTCTGCTTTGGCTTGTACTTTGACTGATTGGAATGTGCCAGTCGTGTCGCGCGTCTCTGATCAAGGTCTGATGGCTAAATGAGGCGTGACATCGCAGGCGTCACTGCATTTTTGGCCACTGAGTGCGTGTTGTTCTTGATCTCGAATGGATGCGGTAGTGAGTCGCCAGCCTCGATCTGATCTAAAGGGAGAAAGTCAGAGTGATGGAGGGGAGGAAAGCAGTGCCCGGCGACAGACAGTCCCATGACATCACAGCGGCAAGCGGCGCAGGGACGAGAGGGAGAAATGGCACAGATAGAAGAGATAAAACGGACTGATAAAAGAACGAGCGAGGGGGGGAAGAGAAAGCTGATAAGTAAAGAGAGAGTTGTGGAGAGGGGTAATTCATCGATGCGCTGAAACAGGAGACAGCAGCCGGGGATGGGCGGAATGCTCCATTTTTTTCTTCTTCTGGTATTATCACGAAACATTCATTACCACTGCTGACCACTTCCTCGAGTTTACTGACTGACCACAACTAACACGTTCCAAATCATTACAGCGAAAATCCGTGATGGAACCCCACAAATGTCCGAAGGGCATTCGCAGCAGGCCGGAGAGAAAAGGCTGTGCTGTTGGTAATAAAACGGCGAATTGGCTGCTGATGGCCAGCGAGCGGCTGCGGTCTTGAGTGTAGCGTGCTCAGTAAAGCGTTATCGGGATCTGACATACAGGAGATCTCAGAGCATCTGAGGCGTCCATATCAGGAGCCTCTACAACTCACGCCGCGCTCCGCAACGGCCTGCGCCATCAATCACTCGCTGCTAATACCATAAACACAGCTAACCGAGCTACACTCTTAAAAAAAAAATAGGTGCTTCAAGATGCCATAGAAGAACCTTTTTGTCTAAATGGTTCCATAAAGAACCTTTAACATCTGAAGAACCTTTCTGTTTCACAAAAGGTTCTTTGTGGGAAATAAGTTTTTTTGGATTAAGGTTTGGAAGAACCTTTGAATTAATGTTCTTTTGTGGAACCAAAAATGGTTCTTCTATGGCATCACTTGAAGAACCTTTTAAAGCACCTTTATTTTTAAGAGAGTAACATAGTCACTCTGTTAACATTAAACAGTTTAGTCAATGCACAATAATTTGGCAATATTGTATTTTTTAGTCAACAATATAGCCTACAATAACTTCAAATCCCTTCATCCAACAATTACACTCTTAAAAATAAAGGTGATGCCATAGAAGAACCATTTTTGGTTCCACAAAGAACCATTCAGTCAAAGGTTCTTCAAAGAACAATGTCTTTCTTACTTTTTTTTATGATCGGATAAACCTTTTGCCACAAAGAACCTTTTGTGAAACAGAAAGGTTCTTCAGATGTTAAAAGTTCTTTATGGAACCATTCAGGCAAAAATGGTTCTTCTATGGCATCGTGAAGCACCTTTATTTTTAAGAGTGTAGATGTGATTTTATAATTCCTTTAAAGTCTGTATATAAAATATAAATAAATATTTATAAAAAATCACGTACAGTAAATCATTATGACATAAAAAGTACAAATTATGGCACAAGTTGTCAGAATTATGAGATTCAACATATAAAAGTTGAAATTATTAAATAAAAAGTTATTATGACAAAATCTAAATTATTTGAGACATAACTATGAGGTAAAAAGCCATTTTTATGACATAAAAGTTATGTTTATCTTAAAATACAATTACAACAGAAACTCGACTTTTAATCTCATAATTAAGACAGATTTAATAATTTACTTTTTATCTCAATGTTGACTTAACTTAATTTTGACTTTGATGTTGTCTGTTTGGTATTATTATGTCAGAATTTTGAGATAATAAATTTAAATTATTAGATAAAAAGGAATTATGACAGTCAAAATTGTGAGATAAAGTCATAACTATGAGGTAAAAAGCCAAAATCATGACATAAAAGTTGACTGTTTATTTCCAAATTTCAAATTTAATTTCAATCTCATACTGCAATGTAATTTTGATTTGTGTTGTCTTTTCATGTCATAATTATGACCTTTTATGGCAGGATTATGACCTGTTTAATAATTTACTTTTTTCTCAAAATTTTGACTTTACTGTATCTTACAATAATGACTGTCATAATTTCAAGTTTTTGTCAGAATTTTGTACTTTTATGCCATAATTGCGACTTTTGTCATAATTTTGACATTTTATCTCATAATTTTGACTTTATCTTACAATTATGACTCAGTATATCATTGTTTCAAATATTTATGTCAGAATTATGACCATTTATTTTTAAGTCATAATTTTGATGTATTATAGCAAAATTACGACCTATGTTAGAATCTTGACTTTTTATCTTACGATTATGACTTAGTATGTCGAGTTTTTTATGTTAGAATTTTGACCTTTTATGCTATAAATGTTGATTTATATCAACATATAAAATATAAAAATATAAAATATGATTTATGTCATAATTTAGACTTTTCATTTCATAATTTTGATTTTATCTTACACCTTTATGCCACAATTAAGATTTTTATGTCAGAATTTCAAAATAATAGGGCAAAACTACAACTTATGTCAGAATCTTGATTTTTTTTTTTTGCTCATAATTATGATTCTCCATCTCTCTCTTTCTCTCTCTAATTTACTTATCCCCTTGTCATCCAAGATGTTCATGTCTTTCTTCAAAACTCTCAAAAACACCCCAGAACAGGGCTAAAACTACTCACTTTTAATGTAGACTATTTATTCTTTCATCCATCTATCCATTTATTCCTTCATTCATTCATTATTTTCCAGACCCTGCAATTCATAGACGCCTGCTCTAGTTTACATCACTTCATCAAAGAGACCATGAGAGCCCAGGTAGCCCCTCTTTTTCTTTTGTCAGCACTGTCCAAATCCTGATATACCTACATGTTAACATCTACACCACATAAATTGTATTTTGCCACTAGGCCTTTCAAAGTTCCTTTGAGACTGATCTGTCTTATCAACGGTGCAACAGAACTAAAACTGAACTGGACTGAATGGCATATCTACCACAAGAACACGAAGCATTAGCATGCAGAAGATGGAAATATTAAAAACAAAAAGAAACGACGTGAGCAGAATTATGCGAGGAGCGTTCATTTATTATTGATGCGTGATGAATAGCCGGGTCTCCGGTGCGCCATATTGAGTTTCAGTCCCTCTCTCCTGTCTTTAAATATTCCTCAAGACTGAGAGCTTCAAAGTTAACTTCAATTACAGGCGTGATTAGATCTACACAAGCTTCCATTAGCGGATATTTAAGCTTCAGGCCCAGAAAGCCCTCAACGCGGACTGGGTCAAACACAAGAATATGCCATATTGATTTACTTACCACTACCGCATTTTTTTTTTTTGTCTATTCAAGATTTATTCTATCAGGGTTTCCCTCAGTGAGAAATATAAACTTACTGCTTGTTTTCTGATTGTTCAAGATTTCTGATTGTGAGTGCTTTCTCCGTATGTATTTACTAGTTCGTGGCACAATCTCACGTTGTCCTACAAAAAATCAAAGTCTCACTGTCTAATGATCTAATGAGCGATGTCATGATGTTCTCTACTGATGCCATGACTTTAATCCAGTTTATCATGATCTGTTAATGATAATATGAATGTCAGTGATATAACAAGGATGAGTTTTTTGCATAATATGTATGTGTTTATTTCTAGGTGAAACAATGCTCAATCAATCAATCAATAGGGTCAATTGACCCTTCGCAGGAAGTTAAATTGACAGACGATCTGAACAATTATAACACAGATTCTGACATTTTTGTCCAACAAATAAAGCAGACAGGAGAGTAGATTAACACTGGTGGACTTGAACTTGTGTTTTGAGTCTTTCCGCAGTTGAAACAGCCTTCTGATGTTCATTCATGTTTATTTCATGCTATAACTAGTAAAGAGGAAGAGATAATTGGTTAACATGCCACTTGAACTTAGGCAGCAATCTGTCATGACACATTAAAGAGCCACAAAACGATACTTATTGTTTGAATTTCTTAAAAAATGTAAAAATTGTATACCTAAGACTTAGTTTCATTTCTAAGTAATGAAGTGGGGCGTGTATTTGCGAAGGATCAATTATGATTTTACTTTGACTTCGACTTCAGGAGTGAAATGCTTTGAACACAGCTGTGTCCTCTTCAGTATTCCTTCCTTTTCAAAGTGCAAAAATTCAATAGGGTCTGTAACCAGATTAGTTTGTAGATGAAAACCAACTGTTTGGATATGTACAGATGAAAACACATTTGCTACGCTTGTTTCATATGCTGCTCACAGCTATAGCAGCACACAGGTGGTTGTATTTTCAGTATATCTCTTATAAAATAGGAAATGGCTAAAGTAGCAAGTAGTCTTGCGTAGCCAGACCTTTAGACTGACAGGAGAAGGTCTGGGAACCTTGGCCGCTTTGAGGCCATATGACTGACAGGTAAAGCAACCAATCATGTTTCATTTTGTGCCGCTTCATGTTTAGAGCCGTGAAAATGTCCCCACAATAACAGACTGGTGTGCAAATCGTAATCGTATTTTAAAGATTTTGAGCCGTGAACTTATATGAATATTTCACTTGCTTTAAAAAATACGACATTTAGTTGATCCCGATAAGCGCTCATCATCACAGTTGTAAACTTAGCGGTTTTTCTTCTTTCGTGAGGGGGTTTGGCATCATGGCATCTTTGTTTTCAGGCGGGACATTAAAGAATGCGCCACGTCTCCCGGAAATTTAGTATAATTCAACCAATCCGATGACAACTTCAAAACTCCTGAAGTGTTTCTACTTCTGTAGAAGACGTTCAGCCAACAGTTTGTGGGCGTGAAGTCTGAGGCTGAGACTAAGTAGCAAGTAGCAACAAATTTGCTATTTGCTAGCAACCTGTTACTTGCTATTGCTAGCTGGCATAACCCTGTTGAAAAAAAAACAAAAAAAAAAACAGCATATGCTGGTTAGGTAGGTGTTGATGCTTTCTTTCTTCAGTTGTAAAGAAATTATGTTTTTTGAGGAACAAATTTCAGGAATGTTCTCCATATAATGGACTTCTATGGTGCCTGCAAGTTTGAACTTTCAAAATGCAGTTTGAATGCCACTTTAAAGGGCTCCAAACGATCCCAGCCGAGGAAGAAGGGTCTTATCTAGCAAAACGGTCGGTTAACTTTTTAACCTCAAAGGCTAGCTGGTTTATTTATGCTGGTCCTTTGCTGGTTTATGCTGGACCTTGACCAGCAACATGACCAGCTAAGGACCAGCATAAACCAGCAAAGCACCAGCATAAAACAGCTAAAACCAGCATCCCTGCATCAAAACCTACCTAACCAGCATATGCTGTTTTTTTCAACAGGGTTTTGGCTGGTACGCATTAAAGAGAAGTTCACTTCCAGAACAAAAATATACACATAATTTACTCACCACCTTGTCATCCAAGATGTCTTTCTTTCTTCAGCTGTAAAGATATTGAGGCAAATATTTTTTCTCCATATAGTGGACTTCAATGGTGCCCGTGAGTTTGAACTTCCAAAATGCAGCTTCAAAAGGCTCTAAGTCTGAGGCACAAATTTGCTATTTGCTAGCAACTTAGGTAGGTTTTGATGCTTTCTTTCTTCAGTCGTAAAGAAATTGTTTTTTTAGGAACAAATTTCAGGAATGTTCTCCATATAATGGACTTCTATGGTGCCTGCAAGTTTGAACTTTCAAAATGCAGTTTGAATGCCGCTTTAAAGGGCTCCAAACGATCCCAGCCAAGAAATTAGGTCTTATCTAGCGAAACAATCGGTTATTTTCTAAAAAAAAAAATTACAATTTTATATAATTTTTAAACTCAGATGCTTGTCTAGCTCTTGTGCATTCCAGGTCAATACAATTAGGGTAAAAACTAAGGTCAAAAAACTACCATCTCATTTTCTCCTCCAACTTCAAAATTGTCCTACATCACTGTAGAAGTACAACACAGTGTATACAAAGTGAAACGTGCAATGAGGGTCAAACACACACACACACACACACACACACACACACACACAAAGGTAAAACAGCGATGTAGGACTATGATTTGCAAGTTTTTCGACATACCCAAACTGTCATGAACCGGAATACACAGAGTTCAGGCAGAGCTAGATAAGACGAGCCTTTGAGGTTAAAAAGTATATATTTAATTTAACCAACCGTTTTGCTAGATAAGACCCTTCTTCCATGGCTGGGATCATTTAGAGATGCTTAAAGCTGCATTTAAACTGCATTATGAAAGTTCGAACTCGCAGGCACCATAGAAGTCCACTATATGAAGAACATTCCTAAAAATTTGCTGCTCAAAAAAAAAAAAAAATTATGACTGAAGAAAGACATGAACATCTTGGATGACAAGGGAGTGAGTAAATTATCTTTAATGCACTGTGAATTAACATGAACTAACAATGGATGAAAAATGTATTTTCATTAACTAACATTAGCAAAGATGAGTTTGTTAGTTAACTAACATTAACTAATGTAACCTTATTGTAAAGTGTTATCACATTAGCTTAGAACTGTTAATATGTGCATCTGGTAAAAGTTAATTTAGTCAGTTATACCATATAGAGCTATTAACTAAGACAAGATATAATAAAGGCCACAAACCTCCAGTTTTGGCCGTACATGTTCTATTAAAGTGCACAAAATAAGACGCACAACAAAATACAGGCCTGAAAGCAGCGAATCCAAAAGAAGACAACAGGAAGGAAGCAGAGATGGCGAGAAAGGAAGACAGAGAGCGAGAGAAGGGGAGATGGAGGAAGAGAGAGGGGGAACAAGATTAAAAAGGGAGGGAGAGAGGCAGAGGGCCGCTGAAGCGGGGAGTGGAGGGGAAGATATATGAGCGTCCTGAATGATTGTGACAAGCATAGACCATATCAGCCACTGTTTGTTTGCACACCACCCCTCTCTCGCTCTATCCCCCCACATCGCATTAAAGCGGCCTGTCTCACTCTCTCTGTCTCTCTCTCTCTATCCATCTCATCACCTGACACACAGCCAGATGTTATAGACTGATAAGGGCCACGGGCCCTTCCCTTCCACAAGCAGTACCTACACACATTTATAGAGCATAAATATACTCGCGACACACACACACACTCACGATCAACTGATTTGAGACCAGAATCAAATGCATTATGACGCTTTCGAACATTTATAAAATAAGAAGAAAGATGCGACCAGATGTAACTAACTAAAAGTGGAGGCGCTATCTTAAAATTTCAGCAGCGTAGCAGTAGCTCAGCCGTTTTCAAAACATTGTATCTTTCCAGTTACAAGTTACTTTCCCCAGCAAGTACAGTTATCAGTCTAGCGGCATAAAATGTTACACTGCTGTTTTTTGTCAGATTGCATTATGCACAGAAGCAACTGAGTAACCAAACACCTTGACGAAAGATGTCCACTTTCTCTCTTAGGAAGTATTTGGAAGTCAGATTCAGTTTAGTGAATTGGGTTTGGATTGTTAATTTGATGAACTGGTTCAGAAAATCATTCACTGACTCTCTCTAAAACGTTTTATGTATTTTTGTAGCAATTTACAATATTTATTACAGTAATTCTAAAATAATGCAATATTCTACAACTTTTATTATTATTATTATTATTATTAAAAATAATATAATAATTTAATAACAATTAAAAATAGTGATATGTTAATTTACAATAATATGTTGCTAAATGCTGCTGTTTGTTACTGTTTTATTTCTTCTAACAGAAATGATATTGTTTTCTAGTTTAATAGTTTGTATTTAGTCTAAATTTGTTCAAATTAATTAATTAATTAATGTTTAAAAAATGTTATGTATGTATTTATTTAAAATTGTAAAATAAATGTAAAATACCGTCAAATGTAAAATAAGAAATGTGACCCTGGACCACAAAACTAGTCTGAGATTTGAAAATCTGGAATCTGAGGTGTCCAAATGAAGTTTTTAGCAATGCATATTACTAATCAAATTTAAGTTTTGATATATTTACGGTGGGAAATTTACAAAATATCTTCATGGAACATGATTTTTGGCATAAAAGAAAAATCTATTATTTTGACCCACACAATGTATTTATTCATGGCTATTGCCAATGGTCCAGGGTCACAAATGTTGAGAAAAAAAAAAAAAAAATTGTGACAATGTTAGGATTGTTGGTTGCTATCAAGGTATATGGCCTTGATATTTTTTTTTTTTTTTGTCATATTGTCATATTTCTACAATTACAGTGAACTCAATATTATATTATTTTAAATATAAATAGTTATGTTAAATAGTACTATTTTAGTAAAATAAAGGAGTAAATATAAGAGTAAAATATTGCAACAAGGCGTCAAATTAATCTGTAAATATTCGTAAGGATTAATAAAAAAAAAACCTCCAAACTCAATTTACTCAATTACATGAGTTCAATTACATTCAAGTTAGTCTTTTTATATTAGTTATCTACTTTATTTGTATCTTGATGTTAACTCTTTTTCAAAAGGCTAGCTTAAATGATGCTTTAAAACCTGCGGTTTGAAAGTAGCTTCTCCAACAGTGGATGTGACAGCGATTAATTGCAAAGCCAGGAGAAGAGGTAAAGAAAAGAACCGAGAAAGAGAGAGACAGAGATAGATAGAAGAGATGGCAGGAGTGTACGTGCTAAAGAAAGACAGCAAAGACGGGACTATTCCATCACACAAGGAAAGGCAGAAAGGGAAACGATATAAATGGAGCTTCCTGGCTCCTCAATCATTTTTCTCTGTCATAATCGGTTTATTCCATAACTGCTTCTCCTCACATCATCATTAGTCGCTGATAATGACATTATTCAATAGGGGAAGGAGAATTACGCCGCCGCCGCGCTATCTGATGAGGTTTTTTTTCTCTTCACGGCCATTTCCGCGGGCCTCTCATGCTCCGCTTTCAGCCGATAGAGTTTGTTTGTGATAGTAATTACAATTTAATGATGGCCATGTCCGTTGCCGTTATTGCTTGAAAATAACGTTATTATATCACTTCTTTATGCATTTGCCACAGAGTGGGTGTGTTCCGTAAATACCACAGAATAAATTGGAGTGTTGGAAAACAAGTAACTTGATTGGTCTGGTCTGCTCATTGTGATGTCATAATGGAAGTGATTCGTTTGTGATGGTAAAGCAGGATATTTGCAGTAACTTAGATACATCGCAAATTCAAAGAACAGATATGAAAGCTGAATATTTACATCGTCGACAGTACCAGTTCAATCTATTACAACAGCCCTAGTAAAAAAAAGTAATATATTTAAAGAAGTTCACTTCCAGAACAAAAATTTACAGATAATGTACTTACCCCCTTGTCATCCAAGATGTTCATGTCTTTCTTTCTTCAATTGCAAAGAAATTATGTTTTTTGAGGCAAACATTTCAGAATTTTTCTCCCTATAATGGACTTCTATGGTGCCCCGAGTTTGAACTTCCAAAATGCAGTATAATGCGGCTTCAGCAACCCCAAATGTGGTTGTAAGCGATCCTAGCAGAGGAAGAAGGGTCTTATATTGCGAAACGATCAGTTATTTTCATAAAAAAATACAATTTAAATACTTTTTAACTTCAAACGCTCATCTTGTCTTGCTCTCCCTGAACTCTGTATTCTGGGTTAAGACAGTTAGGGTATGTCGGAAAAACTCCCATCGTATTTTCTCCCTCAACTTCTAAAATCATTTCAAAATCATCCTACATCGCTACAGAAGTACTGACCCAGTCTTTGCAAAGTGAACATGCAAAGAAAATCAAACACCCTTAACAAAAAAAGTAAAACAGCGATGTAGGATGATTTTGAAGTTGAGGAAGAATATGAGATGGGAGTTTTTTGACATACCCTGTCTTGACCCAGAAAAAAAAAAAAAAAAAAAACAGAGTTCAGTTAGAGCAAGACTAGACACGTGTTTGCCATTAATAAGTATATAAATTGTGTGTTTTTTTTTTGTTTTTTTTTTTAATGAAAATAACCTACCGTTTCACTAGATAAGACCTTTCTTTCTCAGCTGGGAACATTTACAACCACATTTGTTTGAATTCCGCATTTAAACTGCATTTTGGAAGTTCAAACTCAGGGCACCATTGAAGTCCACTATATGAAGAATCCTGAAATTTCTTCCTCAAAAAAAAAAAAAAATAATAATAATAATAATAATTTGTTCACGACTGAAGAAAGAAAGACATGAATATCTTGGATGATAAGGGGATGAGTACATTATTTGTAATTTTTTGTTCTGGAAGTGAACTTCTCTTTTAAAATACATTTATTTTATACTAAGTATATTTCAAATCTGGCATATTGCTTAAGACGTACTGATATCAAATTAAACTTTATTTGAAGTATTTCTTTATTGCACAATAATTTTTTTTTTAAATATTAGGCCTAAAGTGTGTTTTAATGTCACTGCTGATGAGGATTGTGTGATCTTTAAATAATATCGGTCTTTAAATGCAAAATATTTAAAGTGTACCTTGGAATAGGTCTACTTTAGCACAAACAAATATAGTTAGACTTCAGCACTACTTCGGGACAATTAAACTGAAGGAAAGAAGTTCACTTCCAGAATGAAAATTTCCTGATAATTTACTTACCCCCATGTCATCGAAGATGTTCATCTTTAGTCTTTCTTTCTTCAGTCGAAAAGAAATTAAGGTTTTTGAGGAAAACATTCCAAGATTTTTCTCCATTCTGTGAACTTCAATGATGGCCAACGGGCTGAAGGTCCAAATTGCAGTTTCAGTGCAGCTTCAAAGAGCTCTACACGAACATTTGTATAAATTTGTATTTTATATATGAAAATATGATCATCGTTTCGCTAGGTAAAACCCTTATTCTTAGGCTGGGAATAAGGGTCTTATCCTTTGAAGCTGCACTGAATCTGCAGTTTGAACCTGATCCCCATTGAAGTCCACTATATGGATAAAAATCCTGAAATTTCTTTGCAACTGAAGAAAGACATGAACATCTTGGATGACATGGGGAAATTATCAGGAACTTTTCATTCTGTAAGTGAACAAATCCTTTAAGTACAAACAATTGTTTTTCCAATTTAGCAGATTTAGTATACTCAACATACAATTTTTACAAATGCAGGTTATTTTTATTAAATACGTGTATTTGTGGTACACTTAGCATGAAATACATTTATTTTGAATACATTTTATTGCATTCATATTTCACTAGGGACATTATAGAAACAATTTCTATGTTGTAATTCCAATTCATTTGTGGTTCTCCCAAGACTTTCTTTCTTTATAAAGAAAAAAGTATCATATATGCTGTCAGGACAAATGGCATATGGTTGCTTTTTTCTATTGATATGAGGGGTATTTACCATGTTGCATTGCAGTTGCAAAGTTGTTTCTACTGTTTTCTACTGTGTTTATATGTAGTTTATGGGGTGTTTTGTGGTTTCTAGGCAGGCTGATTAATCAGGAAACTTTTTATCCATGATTTTGCCTAATTATTGTGGCTGCTTGGCTGATTAGATAATAGAAGATAATA
This sequence comes from Garra rufa, assembly GCF_049309525.1. NCBI lineage: Eukaryota > Metazoa > Chordata > Actinopteri > Cypriniformes > Cyprinidae > Garra > Garra rufa. Next base: position 26,004,453 of record NC_133364.1, read on the forward strand.
TGTTTTCAGTGTTTTTAGTGAATTTTGAGTGTATAAGTGTTCATATGATTTTCACATTTTTATGTACACCTCATTTGTTCGTATATATTTTATGTAAAATGTGGTTCTACAAAATGTATATTTACTTACGTTTTTCCAGACACTAAAACGTACAATACTGACGTATTTACAGCATCTAAATGTACAAATACATACATATTTTTAGCATTTTAACGTGCAATACTGACGTATTTACAGCATCTAAACGTACAAATACATACATATTTTTAGCATTTTAACGTGCAATACTGACGTATTGACGACACCTAAAAACAAATCCTTATGAATACTGAAATCACGGCATTAATTTCATTATTATTATTTTTAGTTGTCATACCAATGCCCCTTATGTTTTCAATTGCATTATTAAATAGTTTAATCGTTTATTTAATGTGAAATTATACCATTTCTTTCTGTTCTGTGTGATTTCTGCTGCCAGCTCGTTTCCAAGAGAACCCTTAAAATAAATAAACTTACTGCAATCATTTAACCATTCGTGTAATATTAACTTCGTTTGCCATGGTGGGACACAAAAGGCGTTTTCTCCGACATGCTGTGACCAACAATAGAATCATAAAATACCCCGAACACGCATCATAATTACAAAATGAAACTGTTTTATGTGTGCGCTGTAATCCGGATCTTCAGAATCCATACGATTGCAAGGAACAGACCGGCGATCTTCATCTCCATCCCGAGCAGCGAGTCCAGCAGCAACAGCAATAAACCCGAGCTGAAGTGTTTTTTTCAAATTCAAATATTGCCGCATTAAGAAACGAACGCTCATTGGCTGTAGGGGGCTAAAAATCTAAATAAGCCTTTTTCACAAAAATCGGAAACTACGTCAGCGCAGGGTAAAGTCAGTTCCGCTACAGGTCTGCGCCTATTATATTAATATGCTCTTGTCTCAAATAATGCCTTTTACCTTTTCTGTTTTGTCTGTTTTCCAAGTTGTTGTTATATAATCAATAAAGAAACAACATTTTTACTTGTTTGTTATTTATATGGGTAATGAGACCGCTGACTCGTCAATATAATATGCGCAACATAGCGCCAGCTATAGTTTCTGTTCTCAATCTCTGGTATATTTAAGATATTTTCTCAATTTACTCAGTCATTTCCCTCGAATCACTACATCATGGTAAATAATGACAGCATTTGACAGCCTTTATATCCAAATGCACATTTTTCCAAGATTAAATTAAACGATTCTGTGTCCGGATGATGCCTAAACTCAATACAGCAACGTAATCCAGATCCAAATGGAATAAAGCCATTAATTGGAGTATTGTCTTGTTTAGTATTATATTATTTTATTATGTATATCCCTGGGCACATTATGCAACGTACATTTACACCGTAAAATGAATAATGCAAAGGAGAGCAAGTAGAAAATACAATATTACTTTAATAATAATAACAACGTTGATAATCGCGAAAAAAACTGACGTGAAGAGTCATAATGCAGAGCCAGCACCAAATAGACACAACGGCAAAACTCAAAACTGTACTGTATTATAAGTGCTATCATTCATAATTAAATAAACATAGTCTTTGTGATGACCAGAAGCTGACACAAAGTGTTTGAAAAAAATGTTTGCTATTTTTAGAGTAAAACCCCGGTATATATCATAGTATCATAGTATCTATTTTGTAAAAATAGACTTTGATTCCCGAACTTACGCATGTTAAGTACGGCCGCTGCTGTCACCGGAAAAACTTTTACCCTGCGAGCGCTAATCCGGAAGCCAGAAACACGGAAGTGTGAAAAAGGCTAATCGCTTATTAATAACATGATAAAAATGCATATTTGTTATAAAATGGGTAGGTTTAAGTTTGGGGGTAGGTTAAGGGGGCTAAAAATCTAAATTGCTTATTAATAAAATTATAAAAATGCATATTCGCTATAAAATGGGTACGTTGAAAATGTACGTTTTGTGCCTCTAAACGTTACGTATAAATACCTAAGTATAAACAATGAGACCAGGCTGGTATGTTTGTATCAGCATTAATATTGCCCACTCTTTCTTTCTAAATCACTGTCTCTACTATTAAAAATCACATTTAAGTCTCTTTGTTTTAACTCTTTCCCTGCCAGCATTTTTGAAAAAAGTTGCCAGTCACTGCCTAGGGTTTTTGATCATTTTTACTAAAATTCCATGGCTCCCAAAATATTTTGTTGTATGAATATCTGAACATGCATAAAAATAGAGCCCAGAGCCTCTACTTTTAAACAAACACAATCTGTTTCATTCTAGCTTTAATCCTCCACTGTCACATTTTTCTTGACTGCAAAAAGAACTAAAAAATATTCCAGAATTTTTGATTGTACAGGTAAGAATAAGGCATTGTTTGAAACTGCAAAGAGTGTACTTTTATTTATGTTTAGCAATAATAACAACAACAAAACAATGTGCTTTTGTAAAATAAAGAAAAAACAGGGTGCACTATTTATTTATCAACACTTGAATGTAGGTATACGTTTCATAAAAAAGCAACACTTAAAGCAAAAAGCTGAGAAGTCCATTTTTTATCAAATACTACATCTGGATCATATTCAGTATGATCAACATTTTAATCACTAACATTAGGCAGTTTTCATTTATATGCTGTTTATTGTTAATGATTGCATTATTTTTCATATACATCTGCTTACATATGAGATTTCTCGTTTTTGCATCTTCCTCGACTGTGTTTTTGATCGCGAGACTTTATTTTCTGTAAGGGTCTCAGTGTTTTTTTTTTTTTGTTTGTTTTTTTTACACTCTTTATAATATTTTCTTTTATGTTCAGCAGAAGAAAGAAAGTCATACAGGTTTGGAACGACATGAGGATGAGGGTTTTGTGGATTTATTAACTATTCATTTAATACTTCTTGTAATAATTATTTAACACATAATTATTTGCACTTTTTGACTGCAAAAAGAACTAGAAATATTTCAAATTTTTAATTGTACAGATAAGAATAAGGCATCGTATTTGCGTGTAGTAACAATAACAACAAAACAATGTGCTTTCGTAAAATAAAGAAAAATAAAACAGTGTGAGAAAATCAAGTTTTTATCAAATACTACATCTGGATCATATTTAGTGTGATGATTAAAATGGAAATCCCCCCCCCCCCCCCAAAAAAAAAGTTTCACAGTCCTTTACTACTTCCTGGATTAACATTTCAAATGTTAATATTAGGCAGTTTTCATTTATATGCTGTTTATTGTTAATGATTGCATTATTTTTCATATGCATCTGCTTATATATGAGATTTCTCGTTTCTGTTTTTGGAAAGATTTGAGATATTCCTGAACTGGTATCTTGGTATGACTTCATTTTCTGTAAGTATTTTTATTTTTATTTATTTTTTTTGCCTTTACACTCTTAAAAAAAAGAAAAGAAAAGGTGATTCAAAAGGTTCTTCAAAGCCATAGAAGAATCATTTTTGGTTCCGCAAAAAAAAAAAAATTCAGTCAAAGGTTCTTTAAAGAACCATCTCTGTCTTACTTTTTTTTTTTTTTTTTTTAGAATCTGAAGAGCCTTTTGCCACAAATAACCTTTTGTAAAACATAAAGGTTCTTCAGATGTTAAAAGTTCTTTATGAAACCATTTAAACAAAAAAGGTTCTTCTATGGCATCGTGAAGCACCGTTATTTTTAAGAGTGTACATTGGAAGTCAATGGACTGGAATTGACGAAACTAGTTGAAACACTCTTTATAATATTTTCTTTTATGCTCCGCAAAAGAAAAAGTCATAGAGGTTTGGAACGACATGAGGATAAGGGGACTATTCCTTTAATACTTTAATTAACACATAAGCAATAATAGTAGTAATGCTTAGTAATGCTTGCCTTAAAAACACCACTAATAAAATGAGAATGATTGCCTGCTGCTTCTTTAAACTTACATCATCACATTAAGAGCTATTTGCTCGCTAGATCCAGATTCAAGTGAAAAGTGGATTAGAAATTAGCCTCGGTATTAATCCTTTGTTCGGGATTTGCGATAATCTGAGTCTAGGAGTGCAGCCCATATGAATCAAAACATTCAGAACAGGAAGTTCAAGACTGACACCAATGCGAGCGGCCAGAACGCCACAACACCGTCAACGCGAATCTCTCAGAACAACGCACGTATGCTAAGCCTTCAGTAGACATTTCTTTGCGTCCCAATCAATGCGCCGATGATGATAACAAGCTTTCAGCCTCTGTCGGAGGCCTGAGCTCTCCTCTATCGGCCAAAGTCATCAGCGGAATTTTCTACAGAGACTCGAGGGGGGGGGGACACGCTACGGCACGGCGTGACAAATACGGCAGGCGGTGCGTCAAGAAGATAAGCTCTAAATAATGCCACTCTGACACGGGAGAGAGAGAATGGGCAGATGAGGCCAAGCCATGCCATTCTGACAACACAGAGATGTTTCAGGCCCCGTTAAATGTATTAAAACGCTTAATGCAGGCATGCAGACGGAATCCGTGGGGAATCGGGGGCGTAGGGTGTTTTATCCCATCTTCCGATGGCCCTTTTTTGTTTTCCATAAGCAATTAACAGCGTAGTGAACGCCGGAGGAGAATCAGAGTGACAGTGTGAAGAGAACATACCTGTCAAAAGCCCCTACGGAGCAAAGATAGGGCGGAAGAGAGACAGATCGTGCTTGTGTACATCCCAAGAGTGCCCCATCTGTGGAAATGAAAGAAAGAGTGAGAAAGATAGATAAAGATGGTGTGGATAAAAGGTGTTTATTGGATTATGAGTGGTACATGGGATCCACAATGCTGGTATTGTTTATGATGTGATAAGTGAGTGGCTGTGTGCGTGTGCGTGTGTGTTGTGCCACTTTGATGTTGATCATGTTCTGTTTAGTCTGCCAGAACCCTGTTCACACACACGCATATTCATACACAACAATACATGTTCACAAAAATCCAATGTTGACAGTCCTCATTATTCTTCATGGCACTTTAAACTAAATATATTTACTAAAACTATTTGGTAACTGAAATGAAAAAGTTCTTTAAGCGATGCCATAGAAGAACCATTTTTGGTTCTACAAGGAACCATTCAGTCAAAAGTTCTTTGAAGAACCTTCTCTGTCTTACCTTTTTATAATCTGAAAAACCTTCTTTTGCCACAAAGGTTCTTCAGATGTTTAAGGTTCTTTATTGAACCATTTAGACAAGAAAGGTTCTTCTATGGTATCTTGAAGGCACCTTTATTTTTAAGCGTACGGTGGGACTAGCTAACATGAGTGTAAACAAACAATGGCCGTAAACAAACCAAAAATTTACTCTGTTTTGTCATTAGAAAAGCCCAAAAAAGAAAGAAAACCTGACAGTGGACACAAACCAAGAGGACATAAAGAGGACAGTTTGAACTGTTCAAGAGAATTGAGGTAAAATAGTGTTTATTTAACTTTTTTCCCCACATTTGTGTCGCTGTAGTCCCTCGAGGAAACATCATAAATGCAGGAGTATTATTGCCAGAGCTCTACGAACATTTCCTCCAGTGTAAAATTCTACCTAGCAGGACCGATACCATTGTCTCTCTTTCGTTTTGGAATGATTAAATCTTGCGTCCCAATGCCCATTTACGTTTATGAATCCCCTACAACACCCTACACTCTTAAAAATAAAGGGGCTTCACGATGCCACAGAATAACCTTTTTTGTTTAAATGGTTCCATTAAGAACCTTTAACATCTGAAGAACCTTTCTGTTTCTCAAAAGGTTCTTTGTGGTGAAAGAAGGTTCTTCAGATTATAAAAAGGTAAGAAAGAGATGGTTCTTTAAGAACCTTTGACTGAATGGTTCTTTGAGGAACCAAAAAATGGTTCTTCTATGAAGAAAGCACCTTTATTTTTAAGAGTGTACATCAAGAAGATTGTGCCAAAATCAAGCTAAAATCATGTAGTCTGAACCAGGCTTAATAAACTAGACATTAGCTTCTTCCAGTGTCAATCAAAAAACAAGATCAATATTGGAAAAATGTATTTTGCCTCAGGTCGTGATTTTAAAATTTGCACTTTACAGACAGTCCTGGCGGAAGACAATAATAAAAACTGTGAGACGCATTACAAGGTCAAAGTTGTCCAACTTGCACGTTTATACAAAGAATGAACACTAAAAAAATATATCAGATAGACTCAAGAATGTGTCTTGTTTGGCCAGCCCCTTTTGCGGTTTAAGATAATACTTCTATTTAAGATTATACTTACATGCAGCACTCTATCTTTCCCTGCCCGACTCTCGCTCTCTCCTATTAACATGTTGTGGATGAGGGCAGGTCAGACACAAACATACTCTCTGAGCTCCTACCGCCTGTTACTGTGTCCTTGGCTGGGCCACAATTAATTGGCTTCTTTTAATACTTGACTTAATAAAAACACACACTCACATCTAAGAGGAAATAACTGGGAAGGATCAGAAGCAAACAAGATCCTAGACATAGAGAAGAAAAAAAAGAGAAAGAAACGAACAAGAAATAAACCCAAGCAATCTATCTCTTGTCCCAATCTGCTTTGGCAGGGGGTGAGGAGCTCTAATGCCAGAACAGGCAAACTCCAAACACAAAAAAAGCCTTATCACTTCTTACCGCACAGATTAAACACGACCCTGTCGCATCATGTTCAGATACCGCACTGCCGCCGCTGGCTATGAGGATTGAGTGAGTGAGTGTGTATCTGTCAGTATGTCTGTGTTTGTGGAGAACTTAAACTTCAAGAGCTGTCCCAAAATGCTTAAACAAACTAAGAAATGTTTAATACATAACTAGGTTGCATGAATTTGGGAGAAAAAAAAGGTCAGAAAGATTGGGGTTGGTAAGATAGTTTGAATGTTTTTAGAAGAAAAGTCTCACCAAATTTGATCAAAAAGTAAAATTCACAAATTTCCCAAAAAAAATTCAGGAACAAATGAGAAAGAAATTAATTGAGATCTATCAGTCTGGAAAGCCATTTCTAAAGCTTTGGGACTCATCCAAGAGGTCACAAAAGATCCCACAACAACATCTAAAGATCTGCAGGCCTCTCTTGCCTCAGTTAATGTCAGTGTTCATGACTCCACCATAAGAAAGAGACTGGGCAAAAATGGCCTGCATGGAAGAATTCCAAGACGAAAACAGCTGCTGAGCAAAAAGAACATAAAGGCTTGTCTCAGTTTTGCCAGAAAACATCTTGATGATCCCCAAGACTTTTGGGAAAATACGCTATGGACTGACAAGACAAAAGTTGAAGTTTTTGGAAGGTGTGTGTCCCATTACATCTGGCTTAAAAGTAACAAAGCATTTCAGAAAAAGAACATCATACCAACAATAAAATATGGTGGTGGTAGTGTAATGGTCTGAGGCTGTTTTGCTGTTTCTGGACCTGGAAGACTTGCTGTGATAAATGGAACCATGAATTCTGCTGTCTACCAAAAAATCCTGAAGGACAATGTCTGGCCATCTATTCGTGACCTCAAGCTAAAGTGAACTTGGGTTCTGCAGCAGGACAATGATCCAAAACACACCAGCAAATCCACATCTGAATGGCTGAAGAAAAACAAAATGAAGACTTTGGAGTGGCCTAGTCAAAGTCCTGACCTGAATCCTATTGAGATGCTGTGGCATGACCTTAAAAAGGTGGTTCATGCTTGAAAACCGATCTATCCATCCATCCATCCATCCATCTATGTGAAAAAACAACATTTGGATTTGGATAGAAACACTTATTGTTTCTAAGCACATTTAAAATGTTTAGTGCAAAAACTGTTAAAATGTAGATCTACTGATCACTTTTTTATTAGGATAACAAATGTACATGTAACAATATCTGTACTTGTACTTGTACATGTGTAAATGACAATAAAGTTGAATCTAATCTAAAAAATCTAATCTAATCAAGAAAAGGCAGCAAAATGTAATTCACTGTGCAATTGGGGCAAGTGTTTCACAAGTTTTAGGCTAAAGACACAAGCCTAATCATGGTTTCTGGTTTAAGGGTTGAAAAAAAAACTATGCTTTTTGGCATGTGGCTATGTTCCCACTGGCACTTCAGATGGGGGACTAGTTGCTGGAACAAATAAGTACTTCTTGGCTAGTTTGCAGGAGGAGTGATATTGCCTACTGGTGCTGTCTTTGGCAAAACAATTTAAAATTTCAACAATGTGCAGTATTCACAATATTCTGTAACATTAAATTATCGCTATAATATCTCAATATAATGTTTAACACATTGCAGACATTTACAAGCGTGCTGTCAATCGATAAAAAAAAGAATTAATTGCACTTTTTTTAGAAATTATGATTAGTCATGATTAATCCCACATTAGA
>NC_133364.1:26013288-26057470 GCF_049309525.1 Garra rufa
CACACATGAATGGTCTCAGGATGCTTTACTGTTGGCATGACACAGGACTGATGGTAGCGCTCACCTTTTCTTCTCCGGACAAGCCTTTTTCCAGATGCCCCAAACAATCGGAAAGAGGCTTCATCGGAGAATATGACTTTGCCCCAGTCCTCAGCAGTCCATTCGCCATACTTTTTGCAGAAGATCAATCTGTCCCTGATGTTTATTTTGGAGAGAAGTGGCTTCTTTGCTGCCCTTCTTGTCACCAGGCCATCTTCCAAAAGTCTTCGCCTTACTGTGCGTGCAGATGCGCTCACACCTGCCTGCTGCCATTCCTGAGCAAGCTCTGCACTGGTGGCACTCTGATCCCGCAGCTGAATCCTCTTTAGGAGACGATTCTGGCGCTTGCTGGACTTTCTTGGATGCCCTGAAGCCTTCTTAACAAGAATTGAACCTCTTTCCTTGAAGTTCTTGATGATCCTATAAATTGTTGATTTAGGTGCAATCTTAGTAGCCACAATATCCTTGCCTGTAAAGCCATTTTTATGCAACGCAATGATGGCTGCACGCGTTTCTTTGCAGGTCACCATGGTTAACATTGGAAGAACAATGACTTAATATATATATTAATTGCAATTAATCACAATTAATCCCACCTAACAGTTTTAATCTTCAAATTAATGTAGAAACAACATATTTGTTAAATATTCTTTTTATGATTGAAGGTGAGTATCACTAATACTAATATTACTGATGTCTCTAGGAAATTGATATTTTTCCCCTAATATTTAACTGTTGACTATAGCCATTCAACATTATAGTATAAATGACAGATTTCAGTTTTAACATTTATTAGACTTATAAAAATAACTTCTGATGTAAGAGAACTTAAAACACATAAACCATTATTTACCTGTGCACTTCAACAAGTTGGAAATATACAGAAACTGAATAAAGTTATCAAACACTAAACGCTAAATTAAATATAGATTAATTTTTTAAGCTACAAAAGTTCTTCTTGTAAAGAAAATAAGAGACAGAAGCAGCAGTTGTGAGTGGGGTTTCCAACCCCAGTTCCACCCCAACGCTAACCACGTTAAATATTTTTAATGCTGTTAAACTGGAAAACTTGTGTTAACACACTAGTTTTGACAGCACAATAACTGTGAAGAGCACATAATTTTAATTTAAAAATACATCATTTTTTAAAAAGTACAATCAGTTATCTTATGCTTAAAACTCTTATATAAAGTTTATGTGTGTGCCCCTTTAAGAACTGCCTAGTTGAAGCTAACAAAAACACCATACACTCCTAAAAATAAAGTTTTCAAAATGGTGTTTTTTCAGTGATGCCATAGAAGAACCATTTTTGGTTCCCCAAAGAACCTTTCAGTGAACAGTTCATAAAATAATCTATATTCGATCGATATTATTGCGCGATTATGAAATCGAAAAAATCTTTTGCGATAATGACACCTGTTTGTGTAGCTTCTCAGTGAACTATGGCTCTGTGTAGTAAATGCTGCTCTATCTGAAAGTATGTGAAAATACCACATTTAATAACATGTTTTTACTCCAAACTCACTTCATATCATCAGTTGAGTGTTTGCAATAAATCCTTCTGTGAGATGATGTGGCTTCTTACAAAGAATAAGGCACACAACATATTTTTATAGCATTCTAAGCAGTGATGAAGGCATTGCATTATAAATATACTTCATTAAAATGAAAATTATAATAAGAAGAACTTAAATAAATAATATATTGTCGTAGTCGTGTGTTTATTAGTCACATTGAATCAATATAAGCAGTTGCGTCAAATTGAGGCATTTCCTAGGTTTCTTCTTCGGGGTGTATTTAGAGTTTCCACACGAGAGTGCCCTCTGGCCTTTGGATGAGGATTTACTGCTGATTACAGAACCGTGCTTCACTGAAAGATATGCATAACAAAAACAGTTTCTGCCTAATCATGATTGCGATTTCACTTTGATTTATCATGCAGACTTAATAGAAGTTAGGTTCTTCATGGAACCATCAATGCCAGTAAAGAAACTTTATTTTTAAGAGCATACAGGAGTGAAGGAAACAGGTCAGACTCACAGATGGAACCCAAAAGATGCTAGAGAAGCATCAGGAGCCTGCATCAGGGTAGCAGCCGGGTATGAGAGAAGAGTATAGTAGGTAGAGAGGGGGCGAGGAGAGAGGAGAGGGTGGAAAATGGGGTGAATTTAAGAGAGGAGTTTTAAAAGCAGAGCGGACGAAAAACCTGTTTAAGAAAACCCCACTGGAACCACAATCTGCCTCCCCACCCGACCATGTGTGTGTGTGATTTACCAACAAAGAGAAGCGTACCAGCACGGCCGGTCCCAGATATACACCCACTCTCTCTCACACACACACACACACACACACACACACACACATACTGAACTTCATAGGACTTTCCCAACACTCATGGATGTGTAATTGTATAACTCATAAAAACAGGGATCGCCGACGGCCACACATGGTCATACACTCCTACGACACAAATATTGTTAAGAATATGATCACAAACCAACAACTTCATAGCAGCAAGTGTTTTGTTTGTTTGTTTGTTTCATAGTAATGAAGAAACATGGACTAATGTCAAAAGACAAATGCAGAACCAGTCAAAACAATGAAAAACCTAAAAATGAAAATGCTGTCATTAATTTCTCACCCTCATGCCGTTCCAAACCTGTAAGACCTTCGTTCATCTTCGAAACACAAATTCTTTTTTAAAGAAGAGCTTTATGAGCCTGCACAGACAGCAACTTAACTACCACGTGCAAGGCCCAGAAAGGTAGTAAGAACATTGATAAAATAGTCCATGTGACATCAATGGTTCAACCGTAATTTTATGAAGCTACAAGAATACATTTTTTGCACAAAGAAAACAAAAATAACAACTTTTTTAAATGATGTTCTTACAAACTTTCTGGGCCTTGAATGTGTCAGTTGTGTCATCCAGATCTAGGATTTAATCAAAAATATCTTCAATTGTGTTCGAACAATGAACGAAGGTCTTGCATGTTTGGAACGAAATGAGCGTGAGTAATTAATGATAGAATTGTCATTTTTGGGTGAACTGTCCCTTTAATATTAAGGGGTGCACCAGCGGAACTTGCCACATTAATATCGACACCATTTTGTGTACAAAATCCACTGACAAAGCAGCGATATACCCCAAAGCAAACATATTCACATGGATTCACACTGTATATATTCATAATTCAAGCTGTGTATTATTTGCGATAATCTCTGACTGTCCTTGGGGATTACAGATGAGTGAAGCACTAATACACAATAATCCTCCCCCTCAAAACACACAGTCTCTGTATGACATCACTGTCTGCTTTATGACCTCACAGGGTCATTCCCCTTCAAAGATCTTTGATGCTAAAGGCCTTTTATGTCCATTTTTCAAGTTGTTGTATTTTTTTATGATGTAGTATCATCAAACCCACTCTTCATATTTTTCGTCCTACATCTTTCTCAGCTTCCTCCCCCTCTTGCTCTCTGGTCTCGGATCGGGACATATCTTTCCTAGTCTCGTCCAGCCTCAATAACATACAACAAAACACAAGGGTCTGCTGATAAAAACACAAAAACAGAGAGATAGCAAAGATTTATGAGTTCATCCGCCCCCCTTCGCCCTGGGCTTAATCATTTCTTTTGTTCCCCTGAATTCAAGTTTTCAAGAATCGTGTAGCTTTACACAAATATAGAACTTTCATAGCTTTTTATAATATTATATATTATAAAAAGCTATGAAAGTTTTGTAAAAAATTATTGATTTCAGATTGACATCTGTTTTGTTCTGTTATTTTGAAAGGAGATAATTTGTGTATGTATACTATGTTGTGTGGTGATATATGATTTGTTTTGTTACTAGTTTAAATGCCTTAGTTTAATATAAATATTATATACATTTAAAGGAATAGTTTACCCAAAAATGAAAATGCTGTCATTAATTACTCACCCTCATGTTTTTCCAAACCCATAAGACCTTCACTCATCTTTAGAACACAAATTAAGATATTTTTGATGAAATCTGAGAGCTTTCTGACCTTGACAGAAACACAACTGACACATTCAAGGCCCAGAAAGGTAGTAAGGGCATCAATAAAATAGTCCATGTTACATCAGTGGTTCAACTTTAATTTTATGAAGCTATGAGAATATTTATTTATTTTTTTGTGCAAAGAAACAACTTTATTCAACAATTTCTTCTCTTTCTTGTCAGTCAACACATGTTAACAAGAGTATCACAATGAACTTGAATGTGAACTAACCCTTTAATACTGTTTCTATACAAATTTTACCAAATGGTTGTTGTAAATTTGTCTACACTTATACAAATACTCCCCATTAAACCAATTAACTGTTTTGAGGGAGCCATTAATAAGTTAATTAAAAAAAAGCTGTTGTATGGCAATTAACCAGATACTTGTGAGAAAGATTTAAGGTGTGCTCAGCTATTTTTCATCATAATAACATTTACTCCTAAATAAATTAATATTATTTTTGAAAAATATTTATAAAACCATATACTTAGGTAAAATAAGGACTCGCCTCATATCAAAAACTTAATGTTGTAATTACATTAGCACCAAAAAAAATAAAATAAAAATAAATTCTCATTCATCAGAAAAAAAATCATGGCTGACTATACATTTTTCAACAATGGCATCGCTCCCCAAAATTTTGCATTTTGCTTGATGCTGCTAGATGTCAGTTAAAATCTAAGATAAAATGACTGCTTTATTGACTTATAGACCAATTCAGTGTTGGGTGTTTTTTCTATCTGCTGGCAGAAAATGACAGTTTTCAAGTAGTAGCCAGGTTTAAATAGTATTTCAAGCTGCAACTGTAGGGCTAATGCAATATGTCCCGTATGAAATGCATACAGTGCCTTTATTCTGTATGCATTTCATACAGAATTTTATTAAAATATATATATATATTTTTTTTTAATATAAAAAATTGCTCTGATATGCATTTTCAGCTGTTAGACCTTTTCTGAGAGGTGTGTGCCTTTCTAAATCATACTCATTCAAATCAATTTGCCACAGTTTAACTCCACTCAAAGTGTAGTAACATCTAGAAGCAATATGAATGCTCCTGAGCTAAATTTCGAGTGTCCCAGAAATGGGTATGAATACTTATGCAACGGGATCTTTTCAGTTTTTTATTTTTAATAAATTTGCAAAAATGTTAAAAACCTATTTTTTGCTTTGCCATTATGCAGTAGGAAGTATTGATGTGGGAAAAAAAGTAATTTAAAGTAGTTTAACATAAGGCAGCAACATAACAAAATGTGAAAAAAATGAAGGGGTATGAATAATTTCACAAGGCACTGTATATTATGTAGACCTATTGCTTGAATCAAATGTATGCTTTAAAAGTAGGATAATCACAGCAGGTTCCATCTATAGTATGTTTGTCTAAACATCTGTGTTTAATTTCAAATATGGTTTTTGACGACAGTATTCTATAACAATTATTTGGATTCCGATTCTCACATCCAAAGGCACAACAATACATTTTTCTCTTATTCCATGGATTTTATCAATTTTCCTCCACTTGTTACCAGCATTTTTCTGCCATCTATTTCAAATTGGTCTATTATATAATTACTATTAATGCATAGCTTAACTCTCTGGTGTCGACAAACGCACCTGCATGTTTTGAGGCATGTTTTCATGATAACGACGAAAAAAGAAAGTAAAATGCGCATTTTTGATTGCACAGATACCACCAATGCATCATTCGAATCTGTAAAGGATCTGTTTTTTATTTGTATACACTCATAATAACAATAAAACCCTGTGCTTTTATAAAATAAAGAAAACAGACAGGGTGCGCACTCTGCCTTCAATAGGCGCGTTTCCATTACAGAATTTGCGCAAAACTTTGGCAATATTTTATAAATGTCATTTAAAAAGTATTGCCAAACGACGGCGTTATGCAACTAAACATTTTTTTTCCTCTCGCGATAAGTTATGGCAACTGATTTTTGTGGGATTTTGGCTATATTTAATCGAATGTGATTGTGTAAATGTGAAGGAAGGATTCCATTGCTGTTTTGCGAAATATTCCTTTTTCGAATTGCCTGAAAAACCACCTCATGTGAGGGTAAAAATTTATGGGAGTGGGATATGGGAGTTCTTGCGCAATTGACGCGTTCCCATTAGGCATATTTGTGACCCTGGACCACAAAACCAGTCTTAAGTCGCTGGGGTATGTTTGTAGCAATAGCCAAAAATACATTGCATGGGTCAAAATTATTGATTTTTCTTTTATGCCAAAAATCATTAGGAAATAAAGTAAAGATCATGTTCCATGAAGATTTTTTGTAAAATTCCTACTGTAAACCTATCAAAATGTAATTTTTGATTAGTTATATGCATTGTTAAGAACTTAATTTGGAGAACTTTAAAGGTGATTTTCTCAGTATTTTGATTTTTTTGCAACCTCAGATTCCAGATTTTCAAATAGATGTATCTTGGCCAAATATTGTCCTATCCTAACAAACCATACATCAATAGAAAGCTTATTTATTGAGCTTTCATATGATGTATGTATCTCAGTTTTGTCAAATTTAACCTTATGACTGGTTTTGTGGTCCAGGGTCACATTTTTAATTCGCAATAATAATTTTAATTTCAATTTGTGCAATTTAAGTAATGGAAACGCAGCTACTGTCTCTGTCATCTCTTTTCTCAGACATAAACATAAATGAAACACCCTAAATCTCAGTGACTACATGCCCCACAAACATAATAAATATACCTATATAAAGCTTGAAATGTTGAAATCACTTTTAAATAAACCTATGTTTATGTATTCAAAAACAAGAGTTGTTTATGAGCTCATGCAGATTACTTCAGAAGTGTTATATATAATGCGGATTTCTTGCAAATTCCAAACCAATCCTGAATTATATTCTTTATGCCTAATGTAATTTTATATGGCAGTGCTGGACACAGAGAATACAGCTAGGTGCTTCTGTTGCTAGATTGCTACTTTGTTTACTTTAATTGGCCAGCTAGCTAGATAACATTAGCCACCGTAATCAAATTACCACAGAGCACAACAAAAACAGAGTCAAAAACAGATCATAAGCTAACAGTTTCAGCCACAAATAATGAATAGAATGAGAGCAGAAGTCAAGAAAATTCCACATTAGTCTAATGAATGCAACTAGTTATTGAGAGCAATCAATCAATTAATAGGGAACAAATTTTTATAAAACTGACATTTTTGTCTTTAATTTAAGTCGATCTCTATATGTTCACTGCAGACGCCGCATAAAAGTTTCCCAATCCGCTCTGTGCTGCAAAATCCTGCGTATAAATTACAGAAACATCTGCAGAGTGGACTGCAAAAATATCCCTCCCATAAACACACACACACAAACTTGTAAATTGTTCATGGCCAAATACCCATGATGCAGTGGAGTATCAAAGTCGCCGCACACGCTCGGCACTGACCGGAACCGCGTATATTCACTCTCTGAGGCGGCAGCCCCATACCGGTTATCAGGGGCCCAGCACTGCTCACATTGCCTCAACAGCACGAGGGGAAGTTAGGCACTGCAGAGGATTGTGGGGGATCAACATTTGTCCGCCGTCTCTCGCTGTCACTCATCATTACAGCTACCACCACCAATGTAATGTGTGTGTGCGTGTGTGTCCAATGTGTAAGCGAGCCAAAGAAGGAAGAGCTCACTGAATGTGTGGTCTTGGTGCAATTGGCTTTACTGTATCCCTTACACACACAGATACAGGCAAACATACACTTTTTGCCCCATCTCTACAGGCTATTTGCGGAAGCTAAGTAGCATTTTGCGCTGGATGCTAACGTCGTAGACGGTGAGTGGGCGGGACTAAAGCCCGGAGGCATTACAGTCTTTTATGTCTATGAGAAATCAGACGTAGGCTGAAGAAATGGGGGGGGGGGGGGGGGTGGGTGTTACAAACACGCAAAATGGCCTCCAACCACTCTGTCACTAAACAAAACTGTCTTTTCTGGACCACCAACGAGACCAACACCCCGCGTGATTTGCTTTGCACTTCTCTTTAATTGGTGTTAACCAGATTAGCGGCGTCAAAGGCTACAAATGTTGACGTCGAAACAACTCGGGCCCTGTGGCAAAATCTCCAATGCAAAGCAAGAATGGCTGTTTCAAAAATGCTAAACACAAATAAACAAATGGCTGAATAACAGCTAAAACGTGCGCTAATGCTTTCATAATCAAGCAAATACAAAAACCAAGGCGTTTTGAGAACAATTCCATTATTATGACCAACAATAAAGAGCCCGGAATTGATATGTTCTAAATAACATCTCTATAACATCTTCCAAGCCCATTCAGCAGATTAAAAAAAAAAACATCCCAGCATTCTCTTCAAAACTATCTTTCTCAAGCAAGCACTGTGAAGTTCATGTTGACAGATGATCTCTGTGGAAATTGAGACAATAATTACAGAGAATTATGCGATTTTCCGCCTTGTGGGTTTGGAAAAAGTTAAGTGAACAAACAGAAGTGATAATCGGACTGTGTGGGATATGAAAGTGAGACGGGGTGGGTGTGATTACGTATCTCATTGGGTAAAGTGGCTTCCAAATCATGATGCTGTGGTCGGCTACAGGCCTAAAGGCCAAATATACACACTCACAAAGACAATCACACAGTCACTACTTTTTCCGTGGATTGGCCAAACAATTCACTTTGATATTTGCACATTTAACAAAACAGAAACTGATTTTGTTTCCATGATGTGATGCATTTCAAAGTGAAACTCAATACTAAATGGTGAGAAAAAACATGTAGGCTATGAATAACATTTTTACACTGATATTTGTTAATTTGACATGCTTTGAAAAGTACTTACAGTGAATTCAAGATATATTTTATCTGTTCGTGTTCTCTGAACGTCATATCCACAACTTTGCATTGTAGGCATCACTCTACTAGTTAAAAATGTGAAACTATTTCACTAATTAAAGGTAGGTGTATGAAGATAATCTGCCGCTTGATAAAACAAGATAGGAAAGTGCATTTAATTATATTCCATTCATATAGCAAGTACAGTATGTATTATTTTGTAATGTAAAATATATTAAATTTAAATGTAAATTTCAGCTTTGGGGTCTTGACAGGGTTTTGGGGCCCTGGAGAAGTTTTGACATGCCCTGACGTGGGTCAAAATTATTGATTTTTTTTTTTTTCTTTTATGCCAAAAATCATTCGAATATTAAATGTGACCCTGGACCACAAAACCAGTCATAAGTTTAAATTTTACAAAACTGAGATGTATATAGAATATGAAAGCTCAGAAAATAAGCTTTCTATTGATGTATGGTTTATTAGGATAGGACAATATTTGGCCGAGATACATCTATTTGAAAATCTGGAATCTGAGGGTGCAAAAAAATCTAAATCCTGAGAAAATCACCTTTAAAGTTGTTCAAATTAGGTTCTTAACAATGCATATTACTAATCAAAAATTACATTTTGATAGGTTTACAGTAGGAATTTTACAAAAAATCTTCATGGAACATGATCTTTACTTAATTTCCTAATGATTTTTGGCATAAAAGAAAAATCAATAATTTTGACCCATGCAATGTATTTTTGGCTATTGCTACAAACATACCCCAGCGACTTAAGACTGGTTTTGTGGTCCAGGGTCACAAATAAAGATCATGTTCCATGAAGATTTTTGTGAATTTCCTACCGTAAATATATCAAAACATAGTTTTTGGATTAGTAATATGCATTGCTAAGAACTTCATTTGGACAGCTTTAAAGGCAATTTTCTCAATATTTAGATTTTCTATTTGCACCCCAGATAGTGTCATATCCAAACAAACCAAACATCAATGGAGAGCGTTTTATTCATTTTTAAAAATCTATCCCTATGACTGGTTTTGTGGTCCAAGGTCACATATAAGAAGCATGTTTTTGCATATCTCTCTTAGAAGGTTTGAAACATTAATATTAGCATTTTAAAACATAAAAAAAAAATCAGTCTTACACTGTGGGTCTCACTGGAGGGGCTTAAAGTTCCAGAATGACTTTTTTTTTTTTTTTCACAAACCATTATTTACAGAACTGGAAAAGTCAGGTAAATTAACAAAATTATAAAACACTGTGGCCATTTTTAAAATTAATTTTCAATTTCCTTGTTATGCCAAACTCTAAAATGTTTTATTGGTAATATACAATGAAATGTTTTATTGGGAATTGATTGGATGGTGAAAAGATGGATATATGGAAGTATTAATACATACTGAAGGCTAGGTCTGTGCTATATATTGACATTATCTAAATATCGCAAATGTACATATCGCAATATGCATATCCTTACAGCTTGCAATTTTTGGGACCATAAATAAAAGACAAAGAGAAAACCACTAACTGCTCTTGACTAACTAACTTTTGTAGCTTAAATAAGATTCAGTGAATTCACAGACTGAAAACAAAGCAGTGTTTTATTTTTCCTTTTTATTATTAAGTTCCTAAACTGATGTTAAAATGATTACACTAATTACTACATTTTTACGTAATTCTATAGTAAAACACTACCGTTCACTTTCAGAAGTTGTTGTAGGGGTGCTTTCTTCTCACAAAAAAGTGAAACATGTATGCTAGTTTTATTAGAATCAGAATCAGAATAAGCTTATTCTCCAAGTGTGCGCAAATATAAGGAATGTGTTGTGGTTTTATAGAAGCTCTTGATTCATACATACACACATACAGTCAAGCCCAAAATTATTCATACCCCTGGCAAATTCTGACTTAAAGTTACTTTTATTCAACCAGCTATTTTTTTTTTTTTTTGATCAGAAATGACACAGGCTTCTCCCAAAAGATAATAAGATGATGTACAAGAGGCATCATTGTGGAAAAAAAATATTACTCATCTTTTATTTACATTTGAACAAAAAGTGGCATGTCCAAAATTATCCATACCCTTCTCAATAATCAATAGAAAAGCCTTTATTGGCTATTACAGCAATCAAACGCTTCCTATAATTGCTGACCAGCTTTTTGCATGTCTCCACTGGTATTTTTGCCCATTCATCTTTAGCGATGAGCTCCAACTCTTTCAGGTTGGAGGTTCTCCTTGCCATCACCCTCATCCTTAGCTCCCTCCACAGATTCTCAATTGGATTTAAGTCAGGACTCTGGCTGGGCCACTGCAAAACGTTAATGTTTTTGTCAAAAGTTTTGTCACCACTTTTGCTGTGTGTTTTGGGTCGTTTCATGGTGCTGTTTACTGTGATTAGGTTCCCTGGTCCACTGGCTAAAAAAACACCCCCAAAACATTAGGTTCCCACCACCATGTTTGACAGTGGGGATGGTGTTCTTAGGGTTGAAGGCTTCTCCTTTTTTACGCCAAATGAAGGCTACATCATTGTGGCCAAACAATTCAATTTTTGTTTCATCTGACCATAAAACAGAAGACCAGAAGTCGTCTTCTTTGTCCAGATGAGCATTTGCAAAGGCCAAGCGGGCTTTTGTGTGCCTTATTTGGAGAATTGGTGTCCTCCTTGGTCTGCGTCCATGGAACCTAGCGGTGTGCAGTGTCCGTTGAACTGTCTTCCCTGAGATGTTGCCACCAGCAGAGCCCAGTTTCATCAGGATGGCCTTGGTGGTGATCCTTGGATTCTTTTTTACCTCTCTCACTATCCTCCTGGCCAGCACAGGTGTCACTTTTGGCTTCCGACCACGTCCTCTGAGATTTTTCACATTGCAGAATGTCTTGTATTTTTTAATAATACTTTGCACTGTAGCCACTGGAACTTCAAAACATTTAGATATGGTCTTATAGCCCTTTCCTGACTTGTGAGCAGCCACAATGCGCAGCCGCAGGTCCTCAGTGAGCTCCTTTGTCTTAGCCATAACTGTCCACAAACCAACAGCAGAAAGCTTCTGTTTTTCACCTGTTGCGTTGATTAAAACAGCTGTTTCCAATGAATCAGGGTAATTAGGATGTTTTAGAACAGCTTGGACTATTTGGAATGGTATAGAACTTTGGATTTTCCCATAGACTGTGATAGTTTGCAAACGGTATGAATAATTTTGGACATGCCACTTTTTGTTAAAATGTAAATAAAAGCTGAGAATTTTTTTTTTTTTTTTTTTTTTTTTTCCCACAATGATGCCTCTTGTACATCTTCTTATTATCTTTTGGGAGAAGCCTGTGTCATTTCCGGTCCAAAAAAATAAAAAAAATAAAATAAAAGTAACTTTAAGTCAGAATTTTATTAAGTCATATATATATGACGCATGACAGTTATGGTAGTTCACAGGAGAGTACCACGTCATGTGTCATGTCCTTACTACCTTTTTTTTTTTTTTTTTAATGATGTTCTTACTACCTTTCTAGGCCTTGAATGTGGTAGTTCTGTTGCTGTCTATGCAGGGTCAGAAACCTCTAAGATTTAATCAAAAATATCTTAATTTGTGTTCCAAAGATGAAAAAGGTCTTACGGGTTTGGAACAACATGATGGTCAGTAATCAATGACAAAATTTTCATTTCTGGGTAACTTACCCCTTTAACTGACTATTGAATAATGATAGCCAATAGCCTGCATGGCCTAGATGATGTGATACAACAACAAAATTTGTTTAGAGGCAGAGTTATTAGAGTTATTAGAGTATGATGAAAGATTATTGAGACAAACTAATTTTCCAGGAATGTATAATAAGAAAATAGAGTTTGATTTCAGTAGTTTTAAAAAGATTAGCCTCCATTCGATCCCAATCCTGATGGGAAGACTGGTGAATCTAGTAGCCGCAGGACTCCGGAGAAAAGGATGTTTGATATCATTTGTTTAAGAAAGAAACAGGTTTATATGGCATCACAAGGAAAACCTCCATTCCATACAGCTGCAGGTCAAAGTCAAACTGAAAGGGGAGTGTCTCTATGGACCAGACCAAGTCTGCCAAAATAAACCCTCACAAAATGCAGGAAACGAGCCCCCGTTCCACAGGAAATCAAGTCGCCTGTCAAGCAGTCGCCCCTGACATCCCCATGCCCCGTCTCCCAGGTTACTGCGTATTGTTTACTTGCTGTGAAAGGGTCAAAGGTCATCCAGACCAAATCTATTTCCTCTTTCGTTTCATTCTCTACCCCCCCCCCCCCCTCGCCGAGCCAGGGAGGAACAAAAAGCGAGATAAAGGGGGGTACAGAATTAAAAAAAATAGATATATATAGAAAGAGAGAGAGAATGATCAGATGGGCGAGATAAGAACTGCGGGTAGGAGGAGGAGGAGGAAGAGCGAGGAAGACGAAGGAGAAGCGGAGGGGGCGGCTTCAGGGGTGTGTATTCAACTCCAGGCTTCCTCCTCTTATGCTAATGCAGCCAATTTCCCCTTTTATTTCATTTCTCGAGCTGAAATCTGCGATCTTTGATAAGGTTGCCACGGAGACCGCCTCTCGGGCGGGCGGATGCGGGCAGGCATGTGATGGAGATGTGCATGTGTGTGAGTGTGTGTGTGTGCAGGAGCAGTAGGGATGAATAATTTAAAACGGCAGCAGCCCAGAGAGATAAGAAGCCCAGACACACACACACACACTCGCTCGCTCACTCACAAGCTCACACACACACACACACACACACACACACGCACAAAGCTCTCTCCGAGCTCGGCGGACAAAGACAGGTGACCCCACAAGGTCGGTTGGGGGTGTGCGAGGTGGGTTGATGATAGAGGGATGAAAGATGGAGGAAGAGAAGACACAGGGAGGACAACTCTCTCTGGAGAGGGACGGACGGGGGGTTCAAGTATTGATTTGAGACTTTGGAGTCACAGGGCCCGTTGAGTCTGTTTCCATTTCGACGATTCCTTTCCAACAATCTGCTGCTGATACATTCTCATTTACTGCTCACTTGTTGAATGAGTCCTAATATAACTTAAAGCAATAGTTCAATCAAAAAATGACAATTCTGTCATTAATTACTCACCCTCATGTCTTTTCAAATCCGTAAGACGTTCCTCTTTGGAACACAATTTAAGATATTCTTGATCTGAGAACTTTCTGACCCTGCATAGACAGCAACGCAACTGAAACATTCAAGGCCCAGAAAGGAAGTAAGAACATTGTTAAAACAGTCCATGTGACATCAATGGTTCAACCTTAATTTCATGAACAAGAATACATTTTGTGTGCAAAGAAAACAAAAATAACAACTTTATTCAACTATTTCTTCTCTTCTGTTTACAACAGTACTACTACCACGGTTGTCAGGTTTTCACAACAAAACCCACCCAGCTGCTGCTTAAAACTAGCCCAAATGCGTTTCAAGGGGGGTCCCCCAGTAAAAATCACGTTTCAGGGGGTAAAATATTTTTTTTGGCGGAGTTCCCATGGTAAAATTCGCATTCCAGGGGCTAAATACCACGTTACTGGGGTAGCTTCAACCCGTGGCAACATTGTTAAAGTAGCCCACTTCCATGGGAAAACCGTGGACTTGGCAACACTGACCACAACGCATTTGTGTGCTTTCCTCTGCATGCAATCAAAGTGCAGAACATCTGGGTTCTACATCAAAGTGCACATGCATCTTCGGAACACAATTTAAGATATTCTTGATGAAATCTGAGAACTTTGACCCAGCATAGACAGCAACGCAACTGAAACATTCAAGGCCCAGAAAGGTAGTAAGGGCGTCCTTAAAATAGTCCATGTGACAACAGTGGTTCAACCGTAATTTTACGGTTGCCAGGTTTTCACAACAGAATTGCGTTCCAGGGGGTAAAATACATGTTTTTTGACAGAGTTCCCATGGTAAAATTCCCATTCCAGGGGCTAAATATCACATTAGTGGGGTAGCTTCTACCTGCGGAAACATTGTTAAAGTAGCCCAATTCCGGAAAACCGGAAAACCGTGGACTTGGCAACACTGACCACGACGCATTCTACATTAGAATGCCGGCTCCTGTATCAGCAGCACCATACACATGCATTGTGGGTTGAAGAGTGACATTGAAATTGTTGAACAAATTGTTATTTTTCTTTTCTTTGTGCACAAAAAGTGTTCTCATAGCTTCATACCATTACGATTGAACCACTGATGTCACATGGGCCTTGAACATGGTAGTTGCGTTACTGTCTATGCAGGGTCAAAAAACCTCTTAGATTTCATCAAAAATATCTTAGTTTGTGTTCCAAAGATGAACGTTCTTACGAGTTTGGAATGACATGAGGGTGAGTAATCTCTTTAAGACACCTTAAAATGCAGGCCTCACAACTGAAATCTTTTTAACATCTCAACTGGTGCTGCTAGAGTTTGGATGGAGAGCAAATGGAGACTTTAATGTTCATTTTATTTGATTTTCAGTTTTTAATCTCTATCTTGGAAAATCCGAGCACAGTTTGAGACATTGCTGAACCTTCTGAAACTCTAGAGAAGACAAATTTGAGATTACTGGTCTCTGTTTCTCAGCAGAAAATCTAAACAACCCAGGCCTCGAGTTGTTCTCCATGTAATCTCATTGATGTATAGCAGAACCAACTGACATAATAGAGAGATCTATTATTTGAGACTTCTATTTCTTTTCACTTCTTGCTAATGTCTCCTGCTTTTCAGATATTTCTCCTGAAAAAAGATGCAAGTAATATTTAATTCTACAGAGTTATTAAACTAATGTGGAGTAATTAATTACATAATTTAAATTTTTGGAACTATCCCTTTAAAACACATTAAAATGCAAGCCTCACAATTGAGATCTTTTTAACATCTCAATTAGTGCTGCTAGAGACTGATTTTCAGTTTTTAATCTATATCTCGGAAAACCCGGGCACAGTTTGAGACATTGTTAAAACTTCTGAAACTCTAGAGAAGACAAATTTGAGATTACTGGTCTGTTTCTCAGCCTCGATTTGTTCTTCATGTGATGTCATTGTTGTATCGCAGAACCAGAACGAGATATTAGAGAGATCTATTATTTGTAACTTGCTGATGTCACGTGTTTCTCAGATATTTCTCCTGAAAAAAGATGGCAGTAATATTTAAGACTGCAGAGTTATAAAACTATTGTGGAGCAATTAATGACATCATTTTCATTTTTGGGTTAACTATCCCTATCTCAATTGGTCCTGCTAGAAATTGGATGTAAAGCAAACAAGACTTTTATTTTCAGAAGATGGAGTTTGATAGCTCATAGGTATCATAGTTATACTCGATTTCAGTTTCTACTGTGTGTCATTTTTCTCCAAAGATCTCTTCGGAAACATAAATCGAGATTGCTGATATAAAGTATTAAGCAATAAAATAAATATGAATTACTAAATTGCTATCCGTTGGACTTACTAGAAAACAAATTGTGATTAAATTGAAGTCTCTGACATGTCTTGGTGTCTAAGAATATAGGTAGTGTTTTAGGACTACAGGCTCATACAATTAATATGAATGGCATAGCTCTGAAAATTTGGTTTTGTTTTATTTGATGAGCAATATTTGAGTTCAAATCGAGATCTCTGACTTGTTTTATTTTATCTTGGTATCAGAGAATATAGGGAGTACATTTGTGAAAGAGTACAGAAGGGAAAAAATAATTGACTGATTAATTGACTAATGAGCAATATTTGAGTTCAAATACTTGAGTCTTGACTTTCAATTTGTGTCTTCGTAAGAGTATAGACAGTATTTAAGACTACACTCTTAAAAATAAAGGTGCTTTAAAAAATACGATGCCATAGAACAGGGGTGCCCAATCCCATTCCTGGTTCTTCATATGTTAAAGGTTCTTAATGGAACCATTTAGACAAAAAAAGAAAAAAAAAAAAAAACAGAGAAATTAGTATTATTATCTTGGAATATAATATATCTTGGAAAATAAGAGCACAGTTTGAGACATTGTTGACATTTCTGAAACTCTCGAGAAGACACATTTGAGATTACCGGTCTCGTTTTTCTCAGAAGAAAAACAACAACAACAAAAAAACTAGGCCTCGATTTTTTCTTCATTAAATCTCGTTAGCAGAAACAACTGCGATATTACAGATATCTATTATTTGTGACTTATTTCTTTTCACTTCTTGCCAATGTCTCCTGCTTCTCAGATATTCCTCCTGAAAAAAGACACCACTAATATTTAAGACTACAGAGTTATGAAACTAATGTGGAGGGTAGAGCTCTGAAAATGTAGTATTGTTGTATTTAATAAGATTTGTTTAGTTCAAACTCAGATTTTGAGTTTGTAATCTATATCCTGGAAAATAAGAGCACCGTTTGAGACATTGTTGACATTTCTGAAACACCAGAGAAGATAACTTTGAGATTACTGGTCTCTTTGAATTTGAGTTCAAACTCAGATTTTCAGTTTTTAACCTCCGTCTTAAACGTTAAACTTTCTGACGTTGGACGTTAAAATTTCTGAAACTCTAGAGAAGACAAATTGAAGATTACTGGTCTCTTTTTTTTTTCTTTTTAATTTGTTCTCCATTTAATCTTATTGTTGTACAGCAGAAACAACTTTTAGAGAGATTTTAGAGAAATCTATTATTAGTGACTTTTATTCCTTTTCACTTTTTGCTAATGTCTCCTGCTTCTCAGATATTTCTCTTGAATAAAAAAAGTTATAAAACTAATGTGGAGTGTAGAGCTCTGAAAATTTGGCATTGTTGTATTTAATAAGATTTGTTTAGTTCAAACTCAGATTTTGAGTTTGTAATCTATATCCTGGAAAATAAGTGCACCGTTTGAGACATTGTTGACATTTCTGAAACACCAGAGAAGATAACTTTGAGATTACTGGTCTCTTTGAATTTGAGTTCAAACTCAGATTTTCAGTTTTTAACCTCCATCTTAAACGTTAAACTTTCTGACGTT
This sequence comes from Garra rufa, assembly GCF_049309525.1. Taxonomy (NCBI): domain Eukaryota; kingdom Metazoa; phylum Chordata; class Actinopteri; order Cypriniformes; family Cyprinidae; genus Garra; species Garra rufa. The sequence goes on from NC_133364.1 coordinate 26,031,146, forward strand.
GGACGTTAAAATTTCTGAAACTCTAGAGAAGACAAATTGAAGATTACTGGTCTCTTTTTTTTTCTTTTTAATTTGTTCTCCATTTAATCTTATTGTTGTACAGCAGAAACAACTTTTAGAGAGATTTTAGAGAGATCTATTATTAGTGACTTTTATTCCTTTTCACTTTTTGCTAATGTCTCCTGCTTCTCAGATATTTCTCTTGAATAAAAAAAGTTATAAAACTAATGTGGAGTGTAGAGCTCTGAAAATTTGGCATTGTTGTATTTAATAAGATTTGTTTAGTTCAAACTCAGATTTTGAGTTTGTAATCTATATCCTGGAAAATAAGAGCACCGTTTGAGACATTGTTGACATTTCTGAAACACCAGAGAAGATAACTTTGAGATTACTGGTCTCTTTGAATTTGAGTTCAAACTCAGATTTTCAGTTTTTAACCGCCATATTAAACGTTAAACTTTCTGACGTTGGACGTTAAAATTTCTGAAACTCTAGAGAAGACAAATTGGAGATTACTGGTCTCTTTTTTTTCTTTTTAATTTGTTCTCCATTTACAGTAATCTTATTGTTGTACAGCAGAAACAACTTTTAGAGAGATTTTAGAGAGATCTATTATTAGTGACTTTTATTCCTTTTCACTTTTTGCTAATGTCTCCTGCTTCTCAGATATTTCTCTTGAATAAAAAAGTTATAAAACTAATGTGGAGTGTAGAGCTCTGAAAATTTGGCATTGTTGTATTTAATAAGATTTGTTTAAGTTCAAACTCAGTTTTTAATATATATCATGGAAAATAAGAGCAGTTTGAGACATTGTTGACATTTCTGAAACACTACAGAAGACAAATTTGAGATTACTAGTCTCATTTTTCTCAGGAGAAATTAAAAAAACCCAGGCCTCCATTTGTTCTCCGTTTTTAAACACCTGAGATATTAGAGACATCTATTATTTATGACTTCTCCTGCTTCTTACACATTTCTCCTGAAAAAAGACACCACTAACATTTAAGACTACAGAGTTATAAAACTGATGTGGATGGTAGAGCTCTGAAAATTTGGCATTGTTTTATTGAATAGATTTGTTTTAGTTTAAAGTCAGATTTTCATAATATATATCTTGGAAAATAAGAGCACAGTTTGAGACATTGTTGACATTTCTGAAACTCTAGAAAAGAAAAAATTGAAATGACTGGTCTCGTTTTTCTCAGGAGAAAATCTAGAAAAACTAGGCCTCAATTTGTTTTCCATTTAATTCTCCATCTTGTTGTCCAACTGAGATATTGTTTATGTATTATTTATGTATTATTTATGACTTATTTCTATTCACTTCTTGCTAATGTCTCCTACTTCTCAGATATTTCTCCTGAAAAAAGACACCACTAATATTTAAGACTACAGATTATAAAACTGATGTGGATGGTATTGCTCTGATAATTTAGCATTGTTTATTTGATGAGAATTTTGTTTAAACTCAGCTTTTAAGTGTTTAATCTATATCTTGGAAAATCAGAGCAGTTTGAGACATTGTTGACATTTCTGAAACACTAGAAAAAATTTTCGTTTTTCTCAGGAGAAAATCTAGAAAAACTAGGCCTCAATTTGTTCTCCATTTAATTCTCCATCTTGTTATCCAACTGAGATATTAGAGAGATCTATTATTTGTGACTTATTTATTTTCACTTCTTGCTAATGTCTCCTGCTTCTCAGATAGTTCTCCTGAAAAAAGACACCACTAATATTTAAGACTACAGAGTTATGAAACTAATGTGGAGGGTAGAGCTCTGAAAAATTGTTTTTTACTCAGATTTTGAGTTTTTAATCTATATCTTCTAGTTCAAAGTCAGATTTTCATAATATATATCTTGGAAAATAAGAGCACGGTTTGAGACATTGTTGACATTTTTGAAACTCTAGAGAAGACGAATTTGAGATTGCTGGTCTCATTTTTCTCAGGAGAAATTAAAAAACCCAGGCCTCGATTTGTTCTTTGTTTAATACTCTTGTTGTGTAGCAGAAACAATTGAGATATTATAGAAATCCATTATTAGTGACTTTTATTTCTTTTCACTTCTTGCTAATGTCTCCTGCTTCTCAGATATTTCTCCTAAAAAAAAGACACCACTAATATTTAAGACTCTGATAATTTAGTATCGTTTATTTGATGAGAATTTTGTGTTTAAACTCAGATTCTAAGTGTTTAATCTATATTTGAGAAAATCAGAGCAGTTTGAGACATTGTTGACTCAATTTGTTCTCCATTTAATTCTCCATCTTGTTGTCCAACTGAGACATTAGAGAGATCTATTATTAGTGACTTTTATTTCTTTTCACTTCTTGCTAATGTCTCCTGCTTCTCACACATTTCTCCTGAAAAAGACACCACTAATATTTAAGAATACAGAGTTATAAAACTAATGTGGAGGGTATAGCTCTAAAAATGTAGTACTGTTTTATTTAAAGAGATTTTTTTTTTAAGTTCAAACTCAGATTTTGAGTTTTTATTTTATATCTTGGAAAATCAGAGCACAGTTTAAGACATTACGATTTTGAAAACTCTACAGAAGACGGCTCTAATCTAACATGTCCCCTGTAGAGTATCACAAGAAATTTGACCAATGTCTCAATCTGTGCTCATACTTATCCAAAGTAATCAAATGAACATTTCTCATCGAATTCTCAAAACACTCTTATTATGTGTCCCAGATGTTTCTCTCGAAATTCCCTGCGAGACACAATTGAGACATCCGATATTCAAACGGAACACAACTGGGAACTCCATTTAGTCTCTTTAACAATGAAAGCATAACATCCGAGGAAGAAAATTTCAATCTGGGTATTCCCAGACTCAACTCCTAGGTTGACGCCGCCACACACCCTCTGCGTAACCCGGTGACTTAGGGTTCAGTGCCGCAGTCGCACGCTTAGAATTTGTGAACACTCCCACACAAAACTTACCCAAGTGTTGTGTGCGTCACCATGTGTGTGAGAGACACATGCAGGTCCATTCTGTTCTGACTCCTGTCTGTCTGCTTGGGCACATTGCTGTCTTTTCTAGCATCACACACATACACAAACACAGGTCATGTGCAGGTGAGCAGTTCAAATTGAGGTGTATGAGGCCACCGCCTCTACCTGCAAAGCCAGCCAATCATAAACACACCACACAGGGTGAATGCTGGGAGCCCGTACGTGTGATCCTCATTCAAGCATGACTGGATCATCCGTGCTGGCGCCAGTCAGACCAAAACACTACCTGCGGAACCAGCACACTTGTTGTATATGTGCATTTTTTTTTTTTTTACCTCATACACAGAGTACCAAATTTCATGTTATTTTATTTTATTCATTTAGTGACTCTTTAAATACTGTATATTCCAAGATATGATCCAAAATAATACTAAAACATTATACATATAACTAGTAAGTTGTACTGTACAAATGTGGGACTGGAAGTCAAAAAGAGGACATCCTTTGATGTGGCATGTCTCATCCAAAGTGTTTTGTGCATATCCAGTAGCTTTCATCAACACAAATCTTAAAAGGAGATGTCTACAGAAAAGCAGATCGCCATCAGTGTGTGTTTTGTCTTCTCATATCGTGCCTGACATTCCAAAGCTAAAGGCGCACACGTACACATGCAGAGACACAAAAACCTATAGACACACATACATAAAGTTATTCAGCAGTGCATTTGGCGCATTGAAGTTCATCATTTGAGCTTAGACTGCTGCTATTCAGTACTTCAACGAACCACATGGTGGCACTAGACACATTTGAAATGGCCCCTGAGAAGGTAGTATTTCCATAAAGTGATAAAAGCCAAACACTGCACATACTGGAGCAAACAGATACTCTAGATAACAATAGTGATACAAACATTCTATACTGGCCCTCTCGAAAATAATACAAGATGAAACTCAAAATTGATCTGACTTCTGACAAACAGCATAACACACAAACCGCAAATGGTGTAAGGCTTTAAAACTGTGTTTACAAATACAAGTATACAAATACACACTTAGTGAAAAAGACTATTGAAATAAATGTAAAATAAAACGTATATTACGAAAAGTATATTTTAAGGTCTGTTTGAGGCAAAGACGAAGCTCTAAAAATCTCTGTGAAAAAAACATCTTATTGTTTTTATAATTCCACATAATCAGAGGTATTTAATCAAATTATTTGGCAAAAATCAAAATTAATTAATAAACGGTTGGAAATGTGATATTTTTTTCTTCTCTCAGTAAAAGTGATCAGTCTTGGATTTACATCAAACCATTTGAATGCATTCTCATTCTATTTGTCTGTATAATTATTACATTTTGCAATCATTTTCTATTGGAGCATACAGTGTGAAAAGCAATTGTAGGCAAGCAATTAAATCAGATGTTAATTAAATCTGATCTTGTGTTTGTACATTAATTAAGCTGCAATTTTAATCTAGTAAACCCCGACAGTCTAATAAGAGATGTGGAAATGTGTGCAGGCGCAGAATTAGCTCATTTCATGCCTGTAAATGCTGCTTTTTATTTGTTCATCTCATCAGCGCGAGAACCCAGCGCGGCACAATTCCAGCCTCCCCATCGCAATTATCGGCCAAGTTAACAGAAGGTCAGCCATTATCTACCTTCATTATTTCCCGGCCTAATTCTCCAACCTGGAAGACACACAGGAAATAAAGCCGGAGCGAGAAAGTATACAAATTCTAGACGCAGATTACGAACAAACCGGTTCAAAAACGTGCTCACGTTTCCGTGAGGCAAGCGCAAGCGCGAGCACCTACGGACACTTTCGTTATGTTTATTTCAGCAATAAAGGTTATCAGATGAAATGCTGGTTTCCAAACGCTCCAGTTCCTGGTAGCAGAGACATAAAAGATAAGTGTGAGAATTTTCCCCTGCGGTCAGCATCTCCACACACACACACACAGTCTAAACAAAGCCCTCTCTTAAAAAGCATAGGAACAGCACATTAGGCTAATTACAAACTCATTTAAAGCTGGCAAAATATTGATCGTCATGCATTTGGTAGCACACCGGTGGGGGAGAATAAGAAGTATGGCAGGTGTAGATGTAAATTGTTTGTTGGCAGCAGCGAATTTTAAATTACAGTTCAATCATGGGAGGGTGGGCAAAGGGAGGGGTCCTTTCTCTGATCCCCTCTCTGCACGCTTAGTTAATATTTCACTGGGTGAGAATACGCCAGCCAGGGTGCATTTCACCCCCTGAATGAGAAGCAATCTCGCTCAGCCGACTCGAACAATAATTAGAATGGAGATTAAATAAAAATAATTAGAAAAAGTTCATCTAGTTTTGATGTATTAATTATTCAGTTGCGCTTTATTCCAAGTCTAATTATCTGCTTCACTGAAAATGCCGAGATTTGCGTGACTCATAAAAATTACATTCGTGTAATTATGTCAGCAATTTGCGGGGAACTCAACTAAGCGACGCGTCAGCTTTCTTTCTTTGCCTTTCCCCCCGCCAGTTTTAAGTAACTTACTTCCAACTACTTATAACTTATAAGTTAATACACTTCCATTCAAGGCTGCCATCAAAAATAATGGAAGGCGAGTCAGGATTATTTACTCTAGAAATGGCGAGGCGTTCCCACTCCGGCTGATTTCCGTCTATTCCCCGTCCGCCTTCTCAGACACTTGTACCTCTCTGAGTACAATGAAAACAAGACGAGCTCCATCCATTCTTGGTCAGTAGATAATCATTTGCATATAAATGGGAAATATTTATTGTGACCGAATATTAAAAAAGGGGAAGGCGAGATGAAGTAGTGTTTTCATTTTTCAAACCTCAGGAGGCGGCCTGTGATATGTATGTATTAAAGACTTGTTGGAAGATGAAGAAAAGGAGGGAAAATAAGTGCGCGGATCTGTCGGAGGGTTTATCGCGCTGTGGGACGGGTGAATGAAGCGAGCTTGTGCTGGTGAAAGACTGGAGATAGAGCGATCGCTCTCCTCCGTCTATCTCTGCGGCCTGCTCTGAGTCTGCTCTGGCATACACAAACATACTGACAGCGACTCACAATATCAACTCTGGCTCACACTTTTGTACTTTCCTGTAGTGCGGTTCTATTACAATGTAATTACTATGTAATTACATAGTAATAATAATAGGCAGCAAGCAATTAATACACTCTGATACTTACTAAAGCTTGTGTTATTTCTACATGATCATGTTAGCCTAAAAATATAACTTTCATTGGTGTCAGGCTATTTGAATAATATATTTTTGTTTTCCAAAGTTATCTCACAAAACAGTTTTACAACAAAAACAGCAGTTAACTGCTACCACATACATTATTATTATTACATACAAGCATTTGAATAATGAAAAACGTAATAATATATGCAAATGAATACATTGTACAGAAAATAGCTAAACTGTTTGCATTTTTGTATTGTTTAGTTTTTATAAAATACATTTAATGTTTTGTTTTCAATTCCTAGTTTTATAGACTATTTTGGATTGTTCTGGATAAAGTTTAAAAGTGAAAATAAAATAACTTCAGCAACAGTAAAAGTCAGCTAAAGCTAAAATGTATTTTAGATATTTATTAAACAATATTTTAATACATTTACATAATACATTTAAGGCAAAAATCTAAAGGCAAATCTCCATGAAGCGTTAATAAAGTTATCTTACAAAACATTTACCACAAAAACATAGCAGTAAACTTTACGCAACATACATTTATTATTAAATAGAAGCATTTAAATAATAATAGTGTAATAACACATGCAAATTAATTAATCAACAAAAAAATAAGCTTTTTAATGTTTTGTTTTTAATTTCTAGTTTTGTAGACTAGTTTGGATTATTTTTGAATAAAGTTTAAAAGTGAATTTAAAACACAATTAGCTGCAGTAAGACTGTAAAGTAAAAATGCATTTTAGATATTTATTTAACAATATTCTGTTAACAAATTTATATGATAAATTTTAATAATCAAACACAACATGCTATAATACATGAAACGTTCTACAAAACATTTTTATGTGAAAAAAAAACAGCAGCAAACTTTTTACAACATACACATAAAATATCAACAAAAATAAGCTTTTTTTAATATTTAGTTTTGAATTCCTAATTTTGTAGACTAAACTCTTAAAAATAAAGGTGCTTCACAAAGCCATAAAATAACCTTTTTTGTCTAAATGGTTCCATAACGAACCTTCAACATCTGAAGAACCCTTCTGTTTCACAAAAGGTTCTTTGTGGCAAAAGAAGGTTCTTCAGATTATAAAAAGGTAAGGTAAAAAAAAAAAAAAAAGGTAAGAAATGGTTCTTTGTAGATCCAAAAATGGTTGAAGAACCTTTTAAAGCACCTTTATTTTTAAGAGTGTAGTTTGGATTATTTTTGGAGTTTAAAGGTGAAATTAAAAGACAATTAGCTACAACAAAAGTGTAGTAATGTTCTGTTATTTACAGTATGTTATAAATCGAAGGCAAAAAGCCAAAGGCACACCTCAGGAATGAAATCAAACTTGAATTTTCAGGTGTACTAACAGTCACTTGTTTTCAAAACTTGCACTTTGGTAACAGGACCAAAGTGTGCATGGAAAAGATATCAACTACACATCAGCATATTACACATGTACACCTTTTTCCTTCCCCGTCTTCCCCCCTTTTTCCTCTCGTTTGCTAGTTCTGCTTACATGCGGAGCCAAATCTCTTGGCATAACCACATTCCCCTGTGGGAAACCCTGAAGAGATAAGTGCACCCAGTGTTAGCGGAGTCTTGAGTTTATAACTCCGCCATCACAGATATGGAGTAACCTATACACAGATGGAGAGATCCACACTCCTGCATGTTTACTTGAGAGTGAGTGTGTGTGTGTGGCCAGCCGGGCGCGTGGAGCAGCATGAAATTCCAGCATTGTGTTTTATCAGAGTTACGCTGCTGTGATAATAATGTTAGGAAGAGATGTAGTGGAGAAAAGGATGACAGAAAGGTGTTGACTGAAACAGCTCAGGCTGCTTAAACGGGCTTTGAAGTGCTGCCTCATTCAGACAAGACGCTCATACTGCCTCTTTCCTCCACTATCTAACATCAGTGCTGATGCAGCATGCGAGCCAAAAGTTATCGTGTTCTAATCAATGCCTGCAACGATACTGCGTAATACAAACATTTCGAATAAACCACAAATGAGGAAAGCCATCCTTTTCTTTTCCCCAGCCGGAACACGTTTACACGCATAGACAAAATTGCATATTAATGGTATTCAAAATACGTGACATAAACCCAATTTATCAAAAGTGCTTTATTTCGAATCTGAAAGAAAACACATATTATTGATTATTCTTATTGTTAATTTATTTGAAGTAAATATATTTTAAGCACTATGCCCAACCATTTTGAACTTTTTTTTTTTTAAAAACCAGGGGCCATGAAAATTTTCAGCTGATTCTTTAGAGAAAAACAAAAAAAGAAAGAAAAAGAAAGAAAAAGAAAAATTGCACCAGGGACATTTTTTGAAAATAAGATTTATACATCATTCTGAAAATCTAACATTTATTTTTCCACCGAGCATTTTTCACTCCGTCATCCACCTGTTATCCAAATAAATAAGCTTTCCATGGATGTATGGTTTGTTAACATAGGAAAATATTTAGCTAAGATACAACTATTTGAAAATCTGTAATCTAATATGTTTATGGTAGAACTTTTACAAAATATCTTCATGGAACATGATCTTTACTTAATATCCTAATGTTTTGAATACAATGTATTGTTGGCTATTGCTACAAATATACCCATGCTACTTATGTTTTGTGGTCCAGGGTCACAAATAAGTAAAAAATAAATAAATAAATAAATAAATAAATAAATAAAAAAAAAAAAAAAACAGTGGTGTGACAAATTTAGGGCACTGGAAAATATGTAAAGGTTGTTCATTCAGAAAGTAGGTTGTTGAGATACTGTTTATTGTTTTTAATAGAAGTAAAGTCGTTTTTTTTTTTTTTTTTTTTTTTTTTTTTTTTTTTTTTTTGTATTTCAGGATAGTTGGGTTTGCTAACGGTTTGGGTTTTCTTTGGGTTGGAAAAAAACAACCGTCAAAAAAGAGAAAAAAAATCTAATACAGGCATCATATAAAACAAAAAGTAAAAATAAAAAAATTAAAATGTGACCCTAGACCACAAAACCAGTCATAAGGGTAATTAAAAAAAAAAAAAATGAGATTTATACATCATCTGAAAGATGAATGAATACGCTTTCCATGGCTGATACAACCGAGATACAAGTATTTGAAAATCTGGAATCTAAGGGTGCAAAAAAAATCCAAATATTGAGAAAATCGCCTTTAAAGTTGTCCAAATTAAGTTCTTAGCAACGCATATTACTAATCAACAATTTACATTTACAAAATATCTTCATGGAACATGATCTTTAGAACTAATAGAACTAAAGTCAGTTTTTGTATTTCAGGATAGTTGGGTTTGCTAAGAGTTTTGGTTTTCTTTGAAAAAAATACAAATATATTTTAGATATTCAAAACTAAAAAAAAAAAAAAAACTAATTATGGCATTATATAAAAGAAAGAAAGAAAGAAAGAAAGAAAGAAAGAAAGAAAGAAAGAAAGAAAGAAAGAAAGATTTTTTCATCATTACTACAAAAAAACGTTGATTTTTATCTGTTTAACTCTTCAAAATGTCTTTCATTATTACTGGCTTTTATGAGTTGTTAGAATTTCAATTCAAAAGAACGAAAGAAAGAAAGAAAAAAGAAAGGTGAATGGTGAAACATGGTAACATTTTGTTAATGGTATGAGGGTAAAAAGATGAAAAGATGTCAAACATGCAGAGTGAATAAGGGCAGGTGGGACTTCTAAGGCAAGGCCCACACATTTACACACACACACACACACACACACACAATTTGCAAATAAGACAAAGTCATGACTTATTGCTAATGGTTAGTAATGCCAATCCGACACACATTCTAAGAAGTAATACTCATTTTACTTCTTGGCAAAAATGCCCTGAGTCAATCTGTACCTTGTTTTCCACCTATCATTTCTCTCTCTCTCTCTCTCTCTCTCTCTCTCTCTCTCTCTCTCTCTCTCACACACTCTTTCTCTCTCTCTCTCTCTCTCTCTCTCTCTCTCTCTCTCTCTCTCTCTCTCTCTCTCTCTCTCTCTCTCTCTCTCTCTTTCTGAAGTGTTAGGACAGCCGTAGCACTCTAAAAGTTCCCTTTCCTCTCCTTTGCCCAGTGAATGACTGCATGTTAATGTCAAACACTTATAACACAGGTTTAATCCAAAGCACATGTTGTACTTCCCAAAAAACACAACCTCCGTCTCATGTACCGAGCGTTACACACACACACGGACGCATGCACCTCTCTGCCCCGCCAACAATAACACTGCCCTATCGGCACACATCAAACCGCAGCGCAGAAAATCATTACTGAAATTAAATAGCCTTTTCCTCGCATGGAAAAGAGAATTCACAGAGCTCGACCGATCAGCGCAGCCATCTCGGAACTCTCTTCCTGTTGTTTGAACGTGCATTCTGTATTGTGTTGATATAACGCCCTCCGTCCCCGGAAAATGGAAACATGCGATGCAAGAACTCCTTCCACCTGGGGTTTTCATGACAGGACGAGGAGGGGGAGAGCAAGAGACAGAGCGAATAACTTTGTGTTTTCTTTAGATGGTTATTTAAAGTCGGTTTTCTTTGGCCGCTGCCGGACAGGCAATCGAAAAGGACCTATCAATTACTGACCCCTCTCCCCACTTACGATTCCTCCCCAGGGCCCTAAGGACAACAGGATAACCCTGCTAACGTGAGAAGTGTTCCCGGGGTGGACATTAATTTACTAATGCGTTTTTTGCAGGTCCCGTGGGGGTGGCACTGAAGAGTGGCCCTCTTGAGACTCCATAGCCATTCTCATAACAGGACCCAGGCGCCGATCGCAAAAAGGGAGGCTGCAAACGCAGTCTCGATGGTATCACGTTGACAAAACCACAAAGTCCCTGATAGAAACCTTGAACGACGACTATTAATTGGCTCAACTATTTGTTTTTGTTTCTGTCTGAGGCGGACAGCGATATGACGGCAAGTCATTGATGGCTCTATTTCTGCGTTTACCCTGTAATCAGGATTGACGTGCGTGGTTGTTGTCGTTTAACCACATAAAACTTTTTGGGAAACATTTGTCAGGCTAAATACACAAGCGTCAGTCACCCATCTGACCTACAATGGCACGGGACAGGAAACGCTGAGGGAGCGCTGCCAAAAACGACTCTCGAAGGATCTCAAAAATGCCAATTTTAGTGCGTGATTGAAATATTTGAGTGCCAAAGGGATAGAAAGTTGATTGGAGGTTATCTAAAGGTTATCAATGTGTTATTACCATGCTATAACAAGGTTATTACCCAGTGCTTAACTCTTTGATGTTTGAGTGAGGTCAATTGAAGTTTATAAAAAGGCGAATTTGAGTTCATTCAAGTAATCTCATCTTGAATGGTCTATGGCGTCCACTAGTCCTCAAAATTTGAATATGATATTTCAGCCTGGTCTCATTGTTTATACGTAGGTGTTTATACGTAACGTTTAGAGGCACAAAACATTTTTTGTACATTTTTATTAATGCTAACATGTACAATTTAGATGTAGCGCCTAAAAAACCTACAATATTTACGTATGTATACAAGAAATTCGTATCAATGCTTTTTTTTTAAATCTTTTTTATTAATAAGTGATTTTGATTTTTAGCCCCCTTAACCCACCCATTTTATAGGAAATATGCATTTTTATCATTTTATTAAGCGATTTAGATTTTTAGCCCTCTTAGCCTACCCATTTTATAGGAAATATACATTTTTATAATTTTATTAATATGTGATTTAGATTTTTAGCCCCCTTAACCTACCCCCAAACCTAAACCTACCCATTTTATAGGAAATATGCATTTTTATAATTTTATTAATACGCGATTTAGATTTTTAGCCCCCTTAAACTACCCATTTTATAGGAAATATGCATTTTTATTATTTTATTAATACGCAATTTAGATTTTTAGACCCCTTAACCTACCCCAAACCTAAACCTACCCATTTTATAGGAAATATGCATTTTTATAATTTTATTAATACGCGATTTAGATTTTTAGCACCCTTAACCTAACCATTTTATAGGAAATATGCATTTTTATAATTTTATTAATAAGCGATTTAGATTTTTAGCCCTCTTAACCTACACCCAAACCTAAACCTATCCATTTTATAGGAAATATGCATTTTTATTATTTTATTAATAAGCGATTTAGATTTTTAGCCCCTTAACCTACCCCCAAACCTAAACCTACCCATTTTATAGGAAATATGCATTTTTATCATTTTATTAATAAGCTATTTAGATTTTTAGCCCCCCTTAACCTACCCATTTTATAGGCAATATGCATTTTTATCATTTTTATTAATAAGCGATTTAGATTTTTAGCCCTCTTAACCTACCCCCAAACCTAAACCTACCCATTTTATAGGCAATATACATTTTTATCATTTTTATTAATAAGCGATTTAGATTTTTAGCCCTCTTAACCTACCCCCAAAACTAAACCTACCCATTTTATAGGAAATATGCATTTTTATCATTTTATTAATAAGCGATTTAGATTTTTAGCCCTCTTAACCTACCCCCAAACCTAAACCTACCCATTTTATAGGAAATATACATTTTTATAATTTTATTAATACGCTATTTAGATTTTTAGCCCCCTTAACCTACCCTCAAACCTAAACCTACCCATTTTATCGGAAATATGCATTTTTTATAATTTTATTAATACGCATGAGATCACGTTGGATATTTGTAGCTACACTAAAAGTGATTTTAAGGTAAATAAAACTCCACCCACACGCAAAACATTGTGAGCAAGTGACCCCGACCCTAATTAATGCATTACAGAGGTCAAAGGTTACTTAAACAGCTTTCTGTCTGGGCCAAAAGGGGCCAAGCATTTGTGTGTGGCGATTTCTATTAACGGCTACGTACTGTGGCTGACCTGACATTGTGGTTTGTTGGATCGGAGAACGAACAGGCGGTTGCAGCCCACTTCATCCTCTCCCGTGTGGGTAGGAGGAGATGCGGCGCCTGCTCACTGTTCAAACATCTACTTCTCAAGCCCTGGAACAAGGCTTGAAGTATAAATACCACTCTGAATTTTGATCAAAAAATAACACCGAGATTTTTCTCCATTGACACAACCCCCTATTGGGCCCGACCCTTAAAAGCTTCCCCGACTTCAGAGAGTCCATAAACAGTTCCTTTTTTCACCATAAATCAACTTTGCCGTGCGGCTCGCTCTCATTCTTTTTTTTTTCCTCGTCCTGTCATTTCTTTTGAGGAGGAGAGGTTGTAATTGATATGCAGGATTACAACTATGACCCCCCCCCACCACACACCCTCAGAAACACCCCCCGCCCGCCTCCTCCTCCTCGCCATAGGGCAAAATGGAGATGGAACAGAAGTTTTGTTTGGACAGAGGCCTGAGCTGGGAAAAGTGATACAGACACACGTATAAGCCGTATTTACTGAAACCGTTTTTCTTTATTTACACTAATGGTGCAGTGAATGGTGCATTATGGGGCTTTTCAGGTGCTGAGTGGAGGTGTCAGACCGTGCGTTTGTGTGCGTGTGACTGTGTGCTAGTCATTAGCGTCTCGCTTTTGCTTTGCCCCGGGCGCTATTCAACATTTACTTGGTACTTGGATATTTTTTTCACTTTTTAAGCCATTTAGGAAATGTGAGTTGACCTCTCCTTTCCTTCAACTCATGTACCGCCTGTTAACAAAAGACCCACAAACACACACACACACACACACACACATTAAGCTCCTGCTCGTTTTCGAATACGGTGTCATGCAGTGGCTGAAAATTCTATTTTATTGCACGACTCCCTGGGATATTTGATTGGATTTTATTCTGATTAGTCTGTCATGGCATTCAGTGGTCAGATATTTTTGTGTAATTGCCATTAACTGCTGTCCTAATCATGATACAGTCCGTAATAATAATAAAACATTTTCAAAATGTTCTCATGATGAAAACGTATCTGTAGGAACGTATTCGCAAGATGCAAAATACGTACCACCATGTACGTTTCGTGACATATTCAACACTGTAAAACCTGACAAGTTATGGTAAATTAACTTACGGTAATTAACTTAACTCAATGTAGATGAGTTTATAGTACTCATATTTATTGGTTTTAAAACTTAAATGGTTTAAGGCAATTGGTTTACTCAAATGGTTTGAGTTACTGTAACTTGAGTGGCGCTAAAAGAGTGTTCGTTTTTATTCCCAGAACAAATGAATGTACATATGTTTTATGTGATACCGCACCGGCTATGCCCGAAAAGAGAAACTTATGGAGCTGTAATCATAATTGTGTGCTAAAACTATTACAAGTGCTCGCTGTTTTACCACCTCTAGTTTTTATTTCTGTTGGAAACTGCAGTGATATGTACTTATTGGTACGTATTTCACGTCTTGCGAAAAAGTTCCCACAGGTACGTTTTCGTCATGAGATCGGGTAGTTCATTTTTGTGATAATGAGTGACTTGACTGTACATTATTGTTCATTTATACTATGGGGCTGTTGAATGCTTGAATCTGATTGGCTGACAAACGTTCTTTGTGCGTACTTCCAGTCAGGCCTTGACTGTATTACATGTCTATATCACTTCGCCAGCCGATTTCAGAGGTCCTAAAACAGCAAAATAACCAAAACCACAGTGACACTGGCCAAACAAATGCATACAGTAAACAATAGAATAAAAATGACACATTATTTCTATGTCTTTGCCACAAAATTACATTTTATTATGTATGAAAAGTACATACTCTAGTTCTCCCATTCTCTCTCCCTTACAGATGCACACACATACAGTTTGCACATACGTTAACATACATGCTAATGTTGTTAGCACTGCTCTGACGATTAACAACTTAAAAACTACATAACATTTCTCAAAAGCGAGATAACAACAGTGCTGTTCCTGAAGAAAATGAACTTAAACTTTTACTATTAATAGAGACGCTGCTGCTGAACACTTTTGAGAGATGCACAGAGAGGTAATTCACGAGCTTAATCTCTATATCTCTCTCTTTCTGTCTGTCTAAATTTCATTATTAACTGCGTTAGTCTGCTATCAACGGCTAACGTGTCGTTACTAGGTATAAAATGACGTTTTGGAATTAGCAACGGAGGCGTCGAATGAGATGTGTAAGAAATTATTCCTACTCACAATAGCGTTTTAAGGACAAAAAACATACAAATGCTTTGAAATGTATCATCTGATCGATGTCTTGAGGTGTGGTAACCATGGTATAAGGAATAATTTACCTCGGTCTGTTGAATTCTTAGAAAATAATTTAACGGACTGTCATCAATTATTCCTTACATATTACTGTCAGTCAAATTGGTACAACATCTAACTATTGTCATTAACATTGCAAAATATTGGTATGATATAACTGTTTTAACCAATAACAGTATTGTTCCTAATTGATCAGACAATCATATGTTATATCAGTAACACTTTTTAATAAGGTTCCATTAGTTAATATAAGTTAATGTACTAACCAACAGGAACAAACAATGAACAATACATTTATTACACTATTTATAAATCTTTGTTACTGTTAATTAAGGTAATAAAAAAACAGTCGTTCATTGTTAGTTCATGTTAGTTCACAGTGCAGGTTACACTTTATTTTAAGATGTCCTTGTTACAGTTTAATTATACATTTAAGTACTGAATAATATTAATAAACTACTTTGGTCCCCATAACATCAATCAATAAAGTATTCTATACATTTTTACAGTTGTTAATTTTGAATTAAATTTGTACATATGTAAATGTTTTTAAATTTTCGTTTTCTGTTAATATTGCACATTTCAGTCTCTTCTCAAACATCAAAAAGTATGTATGCCATAACTATATACACGTATACACTTATATCACTTATATAACAATTATATTATAATGAAATCACGTTGCATAATCAGCACTTGAGCAAGTCAGTGTGATGAAATAAAACACACATAATAAAACTGCCAGAAAATAACTTTTAAACCAGGAAAGAGAGGCAAAAACATCAATGAAAAGAAAGAATTGGGGGAAATAAATAAGTCAGAATTGTGAGTTCTAAAGTTAGAATTGCAGTACACAATTCAGACTTTTTTTCTCAGAAGTTTGTGTTTGTATATTGTAATTTTGACTTATATCTCGCAATTCTGACATTTATAGCGAGTAAAGTCAGAACTGTGAGATATAAATAGGCAATTCTGACATTTTTTCTCAGAACTGTATGATGTAGACTCACAATTCTTGTGTTAAAGTCAGAATTGTGAGTTCTAAAGTCAGATTTGCAGTATATAAACTCACAGTTCTGACTATTTTTCTCAGAACTTTGTATTTGTATCTTGCAATTCTGACTTTTCTCGCAATTGTGAGTTTACACATCACAATTCCTAGTATAAAACTCGCAATTATAAGTTTATATCTCTGACAAAATTGCGAGCTATAAACAACTCTGACTTTTTCCTCAGAATTGCAAGTTTATATTGTGCAACTCTAAAAGAAAAAGTCAGAATTATCAGTTTATATCTTGTAATTCTGACTTTATTACTTGCAATTGTAAGTTTAGATCTTGCAATTCTGACTTTTTTCAAAATTGTATGATATAAACTTGCAATTGTGAGTTATAAAGTCCGAATTGCGAGTAAAAAAAAAGTCAGAATTGTGAAATTTAAATAGTCAATCCTGACTTTTTTTCTCAGAATTGTATGATATGAACTCACAATTCTGAGTTCTGAGTTCTAAAGTCAGTGAGTTCTATGAGCAGTACATAAACTCACAATTGCGAGATATAAACTCACAATTCTGACTTTTTTCTCAGAACTTTGTGTTTGTATCTTGCAATTCTGACTTTTCCTGCAATTGTGAGTTTATATCTCACAATTCTGACTATAGAACTCGCAATTGTACGTTTATATCTTTGACTTGAGCAAGTCAGTGTGATGAAATAAAACACAAATAATAAAACTGCCAGAAAAGAACTTACAAACCAGGAAAGAGAGGTAAAAAACATCAATGAAAAGAAAGAATAGGGGGAAATAAACAGTGTTGGGAAAGTTCATTTTCTACATGAACTAGTTCAAAGTTCAGTTCACACATTTTAAAATGAACTAGTTCAGTTCATAGTTCATAATTCAAATTTTTTGAACTAAGTTCGCAGGTTCCAAAATGAACTAGTTCATAGTTCTTTTATTTTTATGCGGAGTTGCTTCTTGAGACCCGACGGGCACAGTTTACACAAAAAGGTAAGATTTTTCCCACCTGGATCATCACTGACCTTTTCAAAAAATTATTTTAAGTGGACATATGAAGTTTCATTCATCATTGAGACAGAAGTAGTGCCGCTGCCTTCATCGGATTTTGCCTCTATTCATTTTTCGCAATTTGATGACGCATGCGCGGTGCGACTCTGTGGTGGCTGGTGTTGCCAGATCTGTCTTTTCCCCTATATAATAAGGCCCGTTGTAGATTGTGTTGTAGCGGTTGTAGCCTAGATATTGTGCAGTCAGTGGTTATAGCCGGGATTTTGCCTGGCTCCATAGAAATCTGGCACTCTCTAGAACAAAATTGAACTACGAGAGAACGACGTTCATAAACGCCAGAATGAGCGCGTTCACGTTCACGTTCATCAGGCAGATATACAGCACGTTCAGTTCGCGTTCACCCAGAATATGAACGAGTTCATGAACGATCGTTCAATGAACTCGTTCAGGCACAACACTGGAAATAAATAAGTAAATAAGTGTTTATTTCAGACAGTGTGTGTACATGTTGAAGAATATTGAAATGTGTCTTGCCCTTTCCAAATCACCCTTCAGGTTTCCAAAACTCAGCATAGATCAACCATGCAAGAAACTTTTCTCACTTAAAACACCTTTCTGATCTTTGTGTATGTAGCGTTTAATTGGAAACAGAACAAATGCACAAGGAGAACATTTCCAGTATGTCTTTGAAGTGAAGCCCAGTTTCACATTGGTGGTCCTCTTGTTTTTGAACAAACACTAAATAAAGCGTGAAAAATGCATGCCAAAAGACACACTCGCATACTCACACAAACCTTGCTCCGTTTCATCAAGACTGCATACGCGTTTAGCTGTGTGTGTGTAGGTAGCGTTGATTTGCATAGCCTGTAGGATGCGATCGCAGTGTAGGGGTAAACTTGCTACCGCAGACAAAAGCAAACGCTGGGGCCTTTAGAGCACTGCAGGCCAAACGCGCAATTACACGCTATCTGTTTTAAAGAAGCCAACATGCTACAGTAGGTTAGCCTGACGCTAGCTCGCCGTTTAGATACATAGCTCATAGATATTTGTGTGTTGGAAGCCCCCGTGCTTCAAAGAGAAGAGGAATACGATGGAGAGATGGGTGAAAAGAGAGACGAGAGAAGAAAGAATAAAGTGTTGCGCTTTAAACTGTTTTGTCTGTGAAGAAGGGAGGGCAATGAATATTAGAAAGAGTGAGAGAGACGGAGATAGTTGAGCCATATTTCAACCCTAATTAGAACTGACAAAATGTTTTTCGAGGGATCACTCTCTCTCCAGCTTTGTTTGCTTTAGCAAGTCAAAGCCAGATTTATAATGGCTGCAAAACATTAGAGCGATCGGAAGTGCGTGCAGGGAGGGCGACAGAAATGGACAGAGAGGGAGAGAGAGACCATGTGAAGGATGTATTTGGTAAGGCAAGCATGACTCTTACTGTTGCTCAAATGTGGGGTATGGAAAAATATCCTATAGATTTATTTAAAATGAAGAACATCGGCGGTATCTAGAGACCAGAATATCAGAGACAATTAAATCCTAAGTATCCTTTGGTTTTATTTGCACACTAGGATATAATACAGTATAGTGCGCATGATGCAGATTTCCTTATCTGCACAGTATGCATGTAACCCAGTTTCTTTCTAACTTGCACAGGCCTTTAGTTTGTCAATAAGGTGGCAACATTGATCAGGGTCTATTTATTCTCAGTTGAAAAAGAAACAGAGGAGACAACACATACATTTGTACTCATCATTTTTGAAAAGAAATAGTGCAGACACTGGACAAGGATGAAACTTTTGTGCACATACTGTATGTCGACTGCATGTAGTTTCCTGATAGGGCAGTGACACAATCATACAGAAACATGTTAGCAATTAAAAAACACTAAACCGGTTTAGTGCAAACTCCATTGCACAGCCAATTCTAGATATTTAATTGGTCAGCTCAATTACATTGCTGATTATGGAAGCCTAATAAAAATAAATAAATAAAAAGTATTTGTTACTTTTTTATCATGTAATTCAGACTTTTTATTCTACACTCTTAAAAATAAAGGGTTCTTCAAGAACCATTTTAGTTCCACAAAGAACCATTCAGTCAAAGGTTTTTTTTTATTATTTGTTTTCTATTTCTTTTTTTTTTTTTTTGTAATCTGAAGAACCTTCTTTCGCCACAAAAAAACTTTTGTGAAACAAAGTTTCTTCAGAAGTTAAAGGTTCTTTATGGAACCACTTGGACACAAAAGGTTCTTCTATGGCATCGTGAAGCACCTTTATTTTTAAGAGTGTAAGCCATAAACTTAAAATTGTACATTTATATCTCACAATACAGACATTTTACTCCAAATTGTGAGATATAAACTCGCAATTGCAAAATATAAACTCACAATTCTGACTTTTTTTCAGAACTGTGTTTTTATCTTACAATTCTGACTTTTCTCGCAATTGTAAGTTTATATCTTGCAATTCTGACTTTTTTTGCAATTGTGCATAATAAAGTCAGAATTGGGAGATATAAACAGGCAATTCAGACTTTTTTTTTAATTGTATGATATAAACTCACAATTGTAAGTTATAAAGTCAGAATTGTGAGATATAAATAGACAATCCTGCCTTTTTTTTTCAGAAATGTATATTATAAATTCAAAATTCTGGTGAGTTATAGTCAGAATTGTGAGTTCTAAAGTCAGAATTGCAGTATACAAACTCACAATTGTGAGATATAAACTCACAATTCTGACTTTTTTCTCAGAACTTTGTGTTTGTATCTTGCAATTCTGACTTTTCTTGCTGTTGTGAGTTTATAGCTTATATATCTATCTTAAATAGTTTATATATCAATTCTGACTTATTCTCAGAACTGTAAGACATAAAGTTGCAATTGTGAGTTATAAAGTCAGAATTGTGAGTAATAAATTTAGAATTGAAAGATATAAATAGGCAATACTGACTTTTTTTCTTAGAATTGTTTGATATAAACTTACAATTCTGTTTGTATCTTGCAATTCTGACTTTTCTAGTAATTGTGATTTTATATTTTACAATTCGCCATTGTAAGTTTATATATCTGATATTGCGAGATATAAACAATTCAGAATTTTTTCTCAGAATTGCAAGTTTATATCATGCAATTCTGACTTTATTACTCGCAATTGTAAGTTTATATCTCGCAACGGTGAGTTTATATCTTGCAATCCTGGCTTTTATTTTTCAGAACTGTGTGCTTGTATGTCGCAATTTTGACTTGTCTCACAATTGTGAGTTTTATAGCTCGCGATTCTGATTTTTCTCCGAAAAATGTACTTTTTCTCAGAATTGTATGATATAAACTCGCAATTGCAAATTATAATGTCAGAATTGTGTGATGTAAAGTCAGAATAGCAAGATATAAAGTCGGAAATGCAGGATATAAACTCGCAATATATCTCGAGTTTATATCTCGCAATTCTGACTTTTTTTTCCCAGAATTGCCTGTTTATATCTTGCAATTCTGACTTTATTACTTGCAATTGCAAGTCTATATCTCACAATTTGGATATTTTGTATCACACAATTCTGAGGAAAAAAAAAGTAAAAAAAAAAAAAAGAAAAGAAAAGAAAACAATTACTAACCCTAAATTCTAACCTAATCCCCAACTCAATACAACGTTTGTAACTCATCCTGACAGATACTGTAGCATTATTATTTGTTGCGATTATTGTATCAACACTCTTAAAAATAAAGGTGCTTTAAAAGGTTCTTCAAGTGATGCCATATAATAATCATTTTTCAGTCAAATGTTCTTTAAAGAACTATCTTCTTACTTCTTTATAATCTGAAGAACCTTCTTTCACCACAAAGAACCTTTTGTGAAACAGAAAGGTTCTTCAGATGTTAAAGGTTCTTTATTGAACAATTTAGACAAAAAAAGGTTATCTGTCACCAAAACAAAACTAAAAGTATAGCAATATGCTAAACCATTCAGAGCATGCTAGCAATCACATTGCACCTTGGCAATACTAAAAGTTATATTATTCTATATTTTTTTATTTATAGTACATTTTTGTTTCCAATCTCTGTGTGGCTTTGACCTTTCTAGGTGAATCTAGGTGAATTATTTCTGTGATGTAAATGCAACAAACAGACTGAAGCAGTGTACTGTTCAGGCACATACTGTAACTGCTCTCACATATGTTTTTAGAGTTAATAGACTGTGTGTGTGTGTGTGTGTGTGTGTGTGTGTGTGTGTGTGTAGGCTCCAGTCAACTGTATTGTGCTAACCTCACTGTGACCCTGGACTTAAGCTCCCTTTTGGACAGAGAGTGGGCCGTTCAGGGGTCGAAGGGTGTGTATGTGTGTGTGAGTGAAGCTTTGAGATTTGTTTGGTTTGGCAGGTTCTGTTGACTATTGATGTTAGGGAGGGAGTGAGTTTAGGAGTGAGAGACCCACAGTTACTGCACTGAGAGAGAATCGCTCATGCATATGAGAAATGTATTGACAATAAGGCAATTGGACTGCAATGTCGTTATCCAATCAGATTGCATTATTAGGACCTTTGGATTCTTAAAAGACACTGAGGGAATTACAACAGGTGGAAAAGCGACTGATCACAGTTAAACAGTTTCTTTATATCTTGAGATGGCAGGCCCAACCCATAGGAAAGAAAACAGAAATGAGATCTCTTTAATCTCTCAAATGTTTCTCCTAGAGTGCAATGAGATTAAAATGAGATATTTTCTTAAGTTTCCTGTTTCTCAGATGTTACACCCCAGTAATCTAATGTTTAAATTAAAAGTTATACATTATTATTGCTGTTGTTGTAGTTGTTGTAAAAATAGTTTTAGTAAAAAAAAGGTATTTTTCTTGAGAAAAAAATGCCCTCTATAATTGAATGCTTCAAATAAATTGTTTAAAGTAATTAAATTAAAAAATACACCTCACTAAACTAATGTTTCAATTAAAAGCTATATTATTATTATTATTATTATTATTATTATTATTATTATTATTTTTATTATTATTATTATTAACTACAATAATATTGCTGTTGTAAAAAATGTTTTTAGTAAATACAGAATGTTCTCCTGATAATTGAATGCTTTACATAAATGTAGTTTAAATTAATTAAAATTATATATATAATTATTTATATATATATATATATATATATATATATACATCAGTAATCTGTTTAAATTAAAAGTTATACATTATTATTATTATTATTATTATTATTATTATTATTATTATTATTATTGCTTTTATTGTAATTTTTTTTAGTAAAAACAGATTTTTCTGCTGAAATTATAATTATATATAATTAATAATTACCTATAATTAAATGCTTCACAATTAAATTAAAAAGAAAAATGTAAGTCAGTAATCTAATGTTTAAATTAAATGTTATACATTATTATTATTATTATTATTATTATTATTATTATTATTATTATTATTATTATTATTATTATTATTGCTATTGATGTATAGTTATAGAGAAAAATCCTAATTCAATGCTTCACAAAAATCTGGTTTAAAATAATAATAATTAAAAAATTAAAAATATATTATTATTATTATTATTGTTATTATTATTATTATTATTATTATTATTATTATTATTATTATTATTATTATTATTGTTGTTGTTGTTGTTGTTGTTGTTGTTGTTGTTGTAAAAATAGTATTAGTAAAAGTTGATTTTCTCCTAAGAAAAAATACTCTATAATTGATTTTTTTTTTTTTACAAAAATCTAGTTTAAATCAATTAAATTGAATTACAAATTAAATAATATATATACCTCAGTAATCTAATGATTCAATTAAAAGTCATACATTATTATTATTATTATTATTATTATTGTTGTTGTAAAAATATTTGTAGTAAAAACAGATTTTTCTTCTGAGAAAAATGCCCCAATTATCTAATTATTTACATAAATCTAGTTTAAATTAATTTAATTAAAAAAAAATATTGCTGTTGTAAAAATATTTGTAGTCAAACCAGATGTTTTTCCTGAGAATAATACGAAAAAAAATTGAATGCTTCACATAAGTCTAGTTTAAATTTATTACATTTGATTAAAAAATAAATACAAAACTAACTAAATTAAATTATTGAGTAAAAATGTATTTTTTCCATTAATAAATCATATTTAACAAATTTATTAAAGTTATTTTAAATTAGAACAATATTTCAAATATTACTTTTTTATAGAAAGAAAGAAAGAAAGAAAGAAAGAAAGAAAGAAAGAAAGAAAATTAAGAGAGAGAGAATTATTTAAACATTTATTCAATAAATTTGTGATAGAATTAAGACCAAAATGCAGATAATTCATATAAATCTAGTTTAAATTAATTACATTTAATAAAAAATAATAATTAATTATTTAAATTATTACATTTTATTACATTGCTTATTTTTTCAATAAATCATTTTACATTAAAATAGTTTTTACCAAAAAAAAAAAAAAAAACTGACAAACTGAAACATCCATTAAGCCTTATGACCAATGAAAGTAATGTCTTAGAAATACAATTTCCTCTGCTAAATGGCCAGATATTCAGATGTCTGTCTAGACACCTCAATCTCACAATCTAATATCTCAGATTCATACTTTGAGTGTCTGTTGGTCATATTAATGCAGAAAAGCTATACAGATTACAAGGCGATATGTTCAATAGAGTATGTAGAGTGTAATAACACTATAACGACAGATTGATTTCATCAACATATCTGATTTCAGACAGTAAGGCCAGAGAATTGACTGTCCATGTGACAACATGCACAGACAATCTTAATATTTTAAGTGAACGGCCAATCTCACACACGCAGTAACTCCCACATAACCTGATTAGAATGAAAAGTGTGTGTGTGTTAGTTTAAGGGGTGTGTTTTGTGGGTCAGGGGGTCATTTAAAGGACACACTATCGGTGTATCAGCTTCAAATTCTGGTCTTTATTAAATCCAGTAATAATAACGAATTTAAATGCAAAACAAGACTTCATCCCAGGAGGAACCACGAGTCAAGGCCAGGTTCTGGAGGAATCATTTGAGAGACAGATGCAAAGATCAGGTGCAGGTGGGATTGTTTTCTATCCAAGAAATGTGTGTATGTGTGTGTGTTTGTATTGATTACTCTTGGAGTTAATAGCATTTGATTTGTTTGTGCATTTTGCTAACCACAGTTAAATCATTAAAACATGCAAAGAATTCAGACCTGTTGGCCAAGTTCAATGGAGTAGTATTGCAAACTGTATATTTCACAGTTTATACTAGGCCTATATAAGAAAACAAGGATGTGGAATATTATGAAACATGCAACAGCAGATGTTTTAAACATTACATTATTGTCACATGACCTCATTATGTTCAGCCAATCTTTTGGCAATCCAATAAAATAATGAGTCCAGGATGTAGTAATAAAATGCAGTTCATCCGTCACACTGGAAGGTCAAGACAAGAGCACTGCATTGTGGGATACAGTATTCCTCACATTAAACTCACGTTGTACCAGACACAGTTGGTCAATGTATTAAGTCATTAAGTCATATTTCATATTTCAAAGAACAAAGACAAGCATTTTAGCATTTACAGTGCTTAACTTTATGGTTTTTATAGTTTATAAATGTTTATTTTACCTGTATACTATTACTGGCACAGTAATGCAGCTAGTGTACAGCATTTTTGAGTGCAGAAATCAGAAATCAGAATTCAGAAATCAGAAATCAATTTGAGCATAGATATCATGTAATTTATCACAAATATTTCATTTTATTGACAGCTCAGTTTTTTTAACAGTTAACAATAAACTACTATTCAAAAGTTTGGGGTCATTACACTTTTAAAAAATAAATTATGCATTAAATTGGTCAAACGTGACAGTAAATACTTTTATATACTTACAGAAAATGAATATTGAAAAAAAATTGTTCTTTTAAACTTTCTATGCATCACCGTTTTAACAAAAATATTAAGCAGAACAGTGATAACAATAAAAAATGTTTCTAAAGGAGTAAATGTGGATTTTTCCATAAAATAAAATAAAATAAAATAAAATAAAATAAAATAAAATAAAATAAAATAAAATAAAATAAAATAAAATAAAATAAAATAAAATAAAATAAAATAAAATAAAATAAAATAAAATAAAATAAAAATATATTAAAACATAAAACAGTTATTTAAATTATACTATTATTCCAAACATGGCTTGGTGAACTTAAAAGATAACTTCTTAAAAAAAAAATAATAATAATAATAATAATAATTATATATATATATATATATATATATATATATATATATATATATATATATATATATATATATATATATATATATATATATATATATATATATATATATATATAAAATATAAAGCATTTATTTAAAAAAATCATCATCATCATTATTATTACTATTATTATTAATGTAATTATTTATATTATTTATATTATTAGTATTATTAGTATTATTATTAGTATTAGTATTATTAGTATTATTAAATTTTTGTTTGTTTGTTTGTTTATTTGTTTTTTTTTTAGCAAATAAGTAAACCTTGGTGAATCTAAAAGACTTCTTCTTCTTAAAATAAAATAAAATAAAATAAAATATCAAACTTTTAAGTTTTGGACTTTTCCATTACAGAAATACATTTTAAATGCATTTTAAAATCCATAAATAAACAAATAAATAAAACTGTTATTTCAAATTGCAATAATATTTCAAATAAAATAAAATAAATCTTAAATGGTACATTTGAAATGGTAGTGTACATACACATATGGAACATTAGATAATTGGTGATTCGTGGAGGGTAATAAATAATAATAATAATAATAATAATAATAATAATAATAATAATAATAATAACAGAAAAAAGAAGAAGGAAAAAAAGGAATAATTGAAAACCTGTGTAAAATTGGATTTTTTCATTACAGAAAAAATAATATTTTCAAATATATTAAACAATAAAACT
>NC_133364.1:26057970-26139392 GCF_049309525.1 Garra rufa
CGCCATGTGGAAACATAACACTAGCCTGAGCAGACGGTTGAATGACAGAGGGGCTACGGGGGTTCTTGAGGGTCCACGGAGGGGGAGTGAATGGGCGGCTGAGAGGCCAACGGGGACCAAGAGTACATTTCAAACCCATCAGTGTCACTTATTTCACTAAGTGGTGACATAACCACCATCACCACGCAAAGTCCTGTGGGACCAGTGGAACTAGGCCTAACAAGAGACTCTGACTATACCATTCAAGAATGCAGAAACAGAGAAACAAGGAAAAGAAGAAGTTACAAAAGAGATAGCACTTTCTAGTAACAGGATATACTAATTAAAATTAAATAGAAACTTGAAACAAAATTTGCTTCATCTTTAGCAAATGTTAAATTATTAAACAAATTGGAGAAAATACTTTTTTATAGTCAATTCATTTCATTACCAGGTTTGGGTTTACATGACGTATTTTTTAAAATGAAAAAAAAAATCAACAACTCCACTAACAGAGTTGAATGACGAGTGGAGTCCATGCTACAATTTGCATATAAACTAAGAACTTTGTACAATTGCTGGTTTACAAGCGCTGTTGTGCTGTGTGCTGTAAGTTCGAATCCCAGCTTGTGGACCTTTTCCAATCCCTTCCCCTCCCACTTCACTTCCTGTCGTTAAACTATCCTATTAACATAAAAGGCAAAAATTCCAAAACCAAATCTAAAAAAAAAAAAAAAGCTGTAACAGGGGCTGAATTAAAAGAGGGGCATAGCTAAGTACATTTTTTACATTTTACACTACATTTTTGGCAATTAAAATTCATCCGTTAGCTAATAACTTTTACTTTTTTACATTTCACTATTTAAATAAAAGTAATAGTTTTAATTTGATTTTCTCTGGTAACAGGGTTAATAGGCTGATGAATGCAGCTTGCATAGAAACTGGGAAAGTTGACTTATTCACTTGCAAAAAAAAGGCATTAACAGGGTTGAAAATGATTCACTTTCCTCGTATTGGGAGAAAAGTGCTATTGCGCTACATGTGTCCCAAGTTTGAATCCCGGCTTGTGGTCCTTTCCCAATCCCTATCTAAATAAAAGGCAAAAAAATTAAAAATAAATAAATAAAAAAATTAATAAAAAAGCACAAACAGGTTTGAAAAAAATGTGGGGCATAGCTAAGTTTTACGTTTTTGGCAAATACATTTTAATTTTATATAAAGCTTCATTATTACAGGAAATACTTATTTTTATTTTATTTTTATTTTTTTCTTACAATAACTCCAGTAACAGGGTTGATAAGCTGATGAAACCGGTAAAGTTGACTTTTCTCAGTTTTCTCGTATTGGGCGCAAGTGCTATTGCACTACTGGTGTCCCAAGTTTGAATCCCGGCTTGTGGGCCTTTCCCGATCCCTATCTAAATAAAAGGCAAAAATGGCTGTTGCACTATTGGTGTTCCGAGTTCGAAATAAAAGCAGTAACAGGTTTGAAAATAAAAAAATGTGAGGCATGGCTAAATATTATGTTACCCCTTCAGTCGAATCACTTCGACGTTACATTGGGAATCGCCTGAGAGACCGATCATCTCTGAGCCTTATATACAAAAAGGCCAATTGCAAATTGGCGAGTGGCATCACTCAAACAGACTTTCGCTTTCAGAGCCTTCATGCTCAAGCCTTTCTACTTCTCCAAAAAGAAGAAAAACTTCACGTTCCTGCTGCTGCTCTTCTCTGCTGGTGTGCGCCGATCGAATAAGAGACAATCTACTGAAAGAGTGAATTTCTCGGTGCCGCCAGCGGGGTCCCGCGGAGGGGGCCCGCAAGCGCAGAGCCAGCCGCAGGAGAGTGGCGCCGCCCGCGACACAGGGACCGGCCCGAAACACCCGCAAGAAAACTGCAAAACGTCCCTGACGCGGGCCTCCAGAGGTGATTGAGACTGCTCTTTAGGGGATGCTAACATCTACGCTCCCCGCTCCCGGTGGAGGTCCGGGGGCCACTGTGTACTTCAATGCTGCCGTCGGCCCATCAGTCGACGGTACCCACATTTTCTCAAAAAGAGCAAATTTCTCACCTCTGGCTTCGGCCTCGAGTTTCCTTCCTGAGCAGCACTTACACTCCTCGGAACCAGACTCACGGCCGGCCTTCGCCAGCGCGGGATCCAGGGAAGAAGGTAAGCACTGCTTAGCGCAGTTAGACACTTCTCCAGGACGTTCATCCTTCTTGGTTTTGTCTCCTTCCCTGTCTCCCCCTAGGCTGCCCCACCACGGTCACGTCGGTCAACGTTCCCTTGATACCACTACGCTGGTTGATACGGACGGTACGGCCCGGCTCCAGGCGTCTGCCCAGACTCAGAGGTACCCCTTACATTCCTTATTCGGGCAGGCGTGCCTCTGTTCTGCCTGCGGAGGTCGCGTTCCTACTGGCGAAGGACGCGATCCAGCCTGTCCCTCCCCGGGACGAGGTCAGGATCTTTCAATCCCGACTTCACGTGTCCAGCTAGAGTGGTGGGTTAATATCCGCCCTGGATGGAGCTCTGTCCCAATCCCTTCTCAGGCTGTCGGCACACATGCTCACGACGAAGCACATACAAGTATGTTTCCGTCTCCAGGGCTGGGTTGCAGCCATCTGCCTGAAGGGCACCCGCTGTCGCGTCTCGACTTCTCCCCGTCGCACACCCCTTCTGCGGTCTGCTCCGGGGGTCGAGCACTTCAGCGTGAGGTGCTTCCATTTGGCCAGTCCCCCTCCTTCCTGCCTTCTTTAGGCCATGGGAGCTCCCCTGTCCCCTCTTCGGCAGACAGGTGTTCGCATCTTCAACCGTCTCTTCGACCGGTGCTTTACCAGCCTGCTCGTGAGTTCCGTTGTGCGAACATAGGGACCTGGTGCTTCGGCACCCTCGCCATCTGGTCCTTCAGGCCAACCGAGGGGATTAATTTCCTCGGTCGGGAGCCCGACTCGGTCCACAAGACAGCCCGCCTTACTACCAAGAGCGCGCAGTCAGTGCTGTAGTCCCTGAGCGAATCAGGCACAATACAGCGGTCCCTCTCTAAATCCAGAGGCTCCTGGGGCACGTGACAGCTCTAGCCGCTTAAGAGCTGCTAAGCTTGTTTCATGTGAGACCGCTTCAGCACGATCGAGTCCCATGATGGGCATGGCATCTCGGCTCACTCCGGACTGGCGTTTTCCCGCAGTATGGCCGACAAGCCAGCCCGTGGCTTACCACGGGTTGGGTTGCCATGTACGACAGAGGCTTACAACCTCCCCATCTGCTCCCATGGAGTCCAACGTGGCAGATTTTGCTACTTGCCATTCACTGGAAGCAGGGAAACTCAACCGTGCAGCCTGTCGGCTCTCACGGCAGTCCACCCACCTGCAGAATGGCGACTCCACCCTGTGACGCAGCTAGTTTGGAGTATATCGGTAGGCCAGCCACATTCGCTCGTCTTCCGATTCCTCCCATTGCCAGCTGCCTCTTTCAGAGTAACACTGGCACACAGCTGACCTCCGGGGCCCAAGTACGCCCTTCCCCAGCGAGCCTCCTTGCACAGACACTGTGCAAGTCCAGGGAGGACGAGGAGTAAGTCTGTTGGTTGCGCTACAGGAATGGCCCACCCGGACTTAGGTCTTAGTAACCATTCCCTCGCGGCAGTCCCTCCCTGTAAGGGCACGGATTGACACCCTAGACCTTTCCGGCCTCCCAGGCCGTGATAGAAACTATCTCTCGGTACCTAGCTCCCTTAACTAGGCTGGCTTACGCACTGAGATGAGGTCTATTTGCTGGCATTCCTCTCGCTGAGAGGACCCACATAGATACACGATTGCAGTAATGCTTCCTTTCCTGCAGGAGAGTCGGAGCGCAGGCTGTCCCCTCGACTCCTCGAATATATGCCGCCGCTTAGCCGCATATCACATGCAGTAGATGGAGCAAAGTAGGTAAGCATCCACTGGTCGTGAGGCTCCACAGAGGTGCCCATACAGCACCTCATACCCTCTTGGGACCCCCCCGTCGCCCCCAGGGCCGCGAGGCACTCCATTTTCAGCCACTGACCTCAGTCGAGCTAGAATTCCTGTCATTTAGACAGCACTCCTGATTGCCCTGGCTTCCATCAAGAGGGTAGGAGACCTACAAGCTTTCTCTGTAGGGAAGCTTCCCCGTCGCCTTTTCAGCCCGCGGGGCGCTCCTTTGGAGCCTCGGGCCTCAGTCGAGCGAGAATTTCTGTCTTTAAGACAGCGCTCCTGACTGCCCTGGCTTCCATTAAGCAAACTAAGGTTCCCCAGAGGTGCTCAGACCGCATATCATACCTCTCGGATCTCCCCGTCGCCTTTTCAGGCCGCGGGTCGCTCCGTTGGAGCCATGGGCCTCAGTCGAGCCCTGTCATTAAGACGGCGCTCCTGACTGCCCTGGCTCCTATTAAGAGGGTTGGAGACCTACAAGCTTTCCTTGCCAGCAAAGCGTGTAGAGAAATTCGAGCCTGGCGACTCTCACGTTATCACTGAGACCCCGGGCCGGTTACGTGCCCAAGGTTCCTACCACGCCTTTCCGCGACTAGGTGTTGAACCTGCAAGCTCTGCCCTGGAGGAGGCAGACCCAGCCTTGCGATGTTGTGCCGCAAATGAGTGAAAATAGAACAAGCACTCGGCACTCAGGCGCATCTAGGCGGTGCCAGGGCCGTGGCCTGTTCCATGGGTCAGTTCCCAATGTAACGTCGAAGTGATTCGACTGAAGGGGTAACGTCTAGGTACATTCCCCTGCCACGTCCCTGGCGTCGCGCTGACGCCGGCTTGACCGGCTCTTCAGCGAAAACCTGTTTGAGTGATCCACTCCACTCGTCCACTCGCCAATTTGCAATTGGCCTTTTTGTATATAAGGCTCAGAGATGATCGGTCTCTTAGGCGATTCCCAATGTAACGTCTCCGTTCCCTCCTTCGGGGAACGTGGGTTACCTTCGTAACCTAGACGTTTTTGGCAAATAAAATAAAATTTTATATAAAGCTTCATTATTAAAGGAAATACATGAAAAAAAAGGCAAAAATGGCAAAAATAAATAAAAAGCACTAACAGGTTTGAACAAAAAAAAAAAGTGGGGCATAGCTAAGTATTACATTTTTATTTATTTATTTTTACAATAACTGATAGGCAGATGAATGCAGCTTGCATATAAACTGGAAAAGTTGACTTATATTATTCACTTTTCTTTCATCTTTTACTTTAACGGGCTCAAGTGCTGTTGCACTATGGGTGCCCTGAGTTTGAAACCTGGCCCATGGACCTTTTCCAATCCCCATCTAAACAAAAGGCAAAAATGGATGTTGCACTATTGGTGTTCCGAGTTCGAACCCCAGCTCAAGGACCTTTCCCAATCCCTATCTAAATAATTAAAAAAAAAAAAAATGCAGCAACAGGATTGAAAAAATGTGGGACATTACGTTTATGGCAAATAAAATTGTATTTTATTTAAAGTTTTATTAAATAAATTAAAAAAAAATCTTACATTTTAATATTTTCTTACAATAACTCCAGTAACAGGGCTGATACGCTGATGAATGAAGCTTGCATAGAAATTGGTAAAGTTGAATAATATTATTCACTTTTCTTGTATTTTTCACTTGTATGGACTCAAGCGCTATTAAACTAATTAACAATGTCATTTACTGGGTATCACAACTTGAAGAGGTAACGTAACAGAAGTACCGATATATCTTTTCTTGCATATTGTTGTACATCCGAGTGAAACGTAGGACAGAGAATTAATTCTATCCGTCAGTTGTTGATCTGAATGCAAGCTTGAGGTTGATTGTAAAAAAAAAGCAGTGTAGTTTAAGCAGAATAAATGATAAATGGCATTTTGTCTAAGAGAACTTTTGATTTAAAAAAAAAAAGAAATGTACACATGAAACAAATGCAATTGAATTTATTGGATTGTTCCTTTTTCTTTGTAATGGGGGAAAATGCAGCAACAGGGTTGAACATAAAATTTTAATCATTGGCTAGAACTGTTTTAACTATTTAAATATTACAAATACTACTATATTAAAAACAGCTTTTACTACCTTTATCTGATTCCAAATTCTATGCATTTGTTGATTGATTTGTTCCTCAAATGCTCTTTAAAAAAGTAACAGGACACCAAAGTGTATCATATTTGTGACATATGTGCCTTCATATTTCCCAGCTACAACACACACACAAACTCAGAGGAAGTGAAGCAGTAGATCAGAATGACTCGTTGATTGTCCTGTTTGATGACGGTTTCGCTTTGACTTTTCCTCCCCCACGTTACAGAAAAACACGTTGACTTAACTGAGCTCCAAGAATGTTTTTCAATATTTCATTTCACTGCCTTCTTGGTATTGAGCGACATGATTCATTTTTATCCTAACTAAATGGCAACACTGCATCACAAGTAACCACATGCACAAACACAAGTTGTTTCACACCAAAAGTGTGAATGGTATGATTTCAACAACACACCTACACAATGTTCCTCTTTCACAAACTGAAATTTATGAATCAAGCTTTGAATGATCCTAAATCTATCCTGGTTTGGATTCCGCGGCCCTGACGTAACATCCACAGAACGCTTTTAGGAACTAACAAATGCTTGTAGAGCGAAAAAGTGCTCTCCAATATCTTCATCATCAGGTTTTAACTGGAAGCTTTATGTGTAGGACTGGATATTAGGGTGGCACTGAGCACTAGATGGCACTAATGAATGTATATGTTTGTGCATGAGCATATGCATAAATATATGCATAAAATATGCATGCATGCATTTTTAATTGCCATAAGTGTTTATCTAAAATGTTGTCCAAACAGAAGAAAATAAATAATTAAATTTGTTTGTCTCAAAGATATCCACAATAATTAATGCAGATTAAATGCAGTAATCTTATATTTATGTTGATTTCATCTTCTGAAGAAAAATCTGCAAACCTAAGTTGACCTTAGTTAGTTATGGTTATGTTTGGTAAAGTTATGTTAAATAATATCTAAAGTTAGGTAAACTAATGCATATGTGAAAATATTACAGTAGATCTTGGCATGCATAGCTATTTTTTATTTTTTTATTTTTCAGATAACATCTAGGTGCAAGATCAAGTGTATATCTTGCTTTTCCCCATTGAACATTAATACAGTAATATTATTATTTATTATTATTATTTTTCATGTCAACTTAATTTTTTGAAGTTGGGATTATTTATCGATTTAAGTAAGTAAATAAATAAAAATTCGGCAAAAAAATAAAAAAAAATCTGCAAAGCAATATCTAAGATGAGCTTAGAAAAGTTATTTATTATTATTATTATTAATATTATTCATGTTGATTTCATGTTTTGAAGTTGGAATTCATTTAACTACTAAAACAAACAAATAAATAAATAAAGCAAGAAAAAACAAGTGTAAATAAAATGCAAAGCAATAAAATCCATGCTGACTTTAGAAAAGTTATGTAAATAATGCATATTTTTATATAACATTTAGATGCAAGATAAAGTGTATATGTAGCTTCCCCCCATTGAACATTAATATATTATATTAAAGTATATTTTATTTTCATTTATTTATTTTTTTCATAGCCGATTTCATTTTTTTAAGTTGGAATTTAAATAAATGAATAAATCGCCAACAAATCTTGTTCTTTTTCTCTTTTGCAATGCAAGAGCAAGAGCAAGTGTATATGTTGCCTTCCTCCATCAAACATTGATATAGTTAACTTATTTATTATTATTATTATTATTTTTTATGTTGACTTATTTTTTGAAGTTAGAATAAATGTATCTATTTTAAATAAAATAAATAAATAAACAAATAACAAAATAAATAAAATAAATAAGCAAAACAATATTGTTCTTTTTTTAACATTAAGATGCAACAGATGTTGCCTTCCTCCATCAAACACTGATATAGTTATGGAATAAATGGATCTATTTAATAATAAATAAATAATAAAAAATAAAAAAATCTGCAAAGAAAAAAAATACAAGCTGACCCTATAAAAGTTATATGAAAACGAACAAATAAACAGACAAACATAAAATGAATAATAGCATTTTAGGTCTCATAATGTGTATCAAATATTTCTTTTTTTAAATAACATCCAGATTGGTTCAGGCGGTGTAGACAAGATCTAGTAATTATCTGATGGTTCTGTATGTTTCAAGGTGTCCATCGCTCTAGATGCCTTGGGATTTTTTTTTTTTTTTTTTTTTAATGACACACGTCCTTTGTCTTTAAAGTCACAGACTGCCCGGCAAGACCACATACGAAGAGGACACGAGAACATCGTGTGAGGCCATATCTGAGCGGAAAATAACATGAATTCTCTTGTCGTTATTAAAGCCACAGAGCAAAAGATGCAATCTGACTGCCCATGGCGACAACTAGCTTGAACCATTCTCACTCGCCTGGCTAATAAAAGAACAAAGATAATCAGATATTGAAGATAGACAGAAAGAGAGAGAGAGAGAGAGAGTGTTTATCTCAAGGTGGACAAATCTTTAGACAGTTGCAGACATTGTCCTTTAAGGTCAGCTACTGAGGTGGACCCTTGATGTGGTTGAGACAGGACACTAGCTATGAATGTGTGTGTGTGTGAGGGTGTTTCGTGGCCTGATGTTTTGCTATGTGTGCAACTTTGTGGTGATAACCAAAGTCACGAAGGCTGATCTGTTTCTCACAGAAGCTAAGCAATACTTTGACACTTTATTGACTGCCAAAACGGCAGCAGGTTATAAAGCTGTTTTATAATTATATATATTGCGGTATTCATTATTTACACTTATATTTACGTGTTGAGCAAACATTTTGAATCAAAGAAACGATATTTGAAATATACAATGCCAGGTTTATAAGAGAACCAGACAAGGAAAAAAAAGCTAGAGGAGGAGTGTTTTTTTTGTCTCTCTTCATAATAAATGTTCAAACAATTTCCATTGTATTTATTTTATTCATTTTATTGCAATAAATAAATAATTGTAAGGGGTTAAATAATCAGAAAAATGGGTGTTTGGGGAGAGAATAGACGAGTAATAGTTTACTATAGACATGGTGACAACCTAGACACATCATGGACATTTTTATTTTATTTTATTGCAGTAAATAAATAATTGTGAGGGGTTAATTACCTCTTTTCTGATTAATTAACCCCTCGCAATTATTTATTTATTGCAACAAAATAAAATTAAATATCTATGATGTGTCTATGCTGTCACCATATGTCTATGGTGAACTATCATTGGTCTATTCTCTCACCAAACACCTATTTTTCTGATTAATTAACCCTTTACAATTATTTATTTATGGCAATAAAATTAAACTAAATGTCTATGATGTGTCTATGGTGTCACCATATGTCTATGGTGAACTATCAGCTGTCTATTCTCTAATCAAACACCAATTTTTCTGATTAATTAACCCCTTACAATTATTTTATTATTTATAAAATAAAATGTCTCAGAAAAATGGGTGTTTGTTGAGAGAATAGATGACTAATTGTTCACCATAGACATATGGTAACACCATAGACACATCATAGACCTTTTATTTTATTTTATTTTATTTTATTGCAATATATAAATAATTGTTAGGGGTTAATTATTTATGTATTGCAATAAAACCTTTTATTTTATTTTATTTTATTGCAATATATAAATAATTGTTAGGTCAGAAAAATGGGTGTTTGGTGAGAGAATAGACAACTCATAGTTCACCATCGACATATGGTGACACCATAGACACATTATAGACATTTTATTATTTTATTTTATTTTACTTTACTTTATTTTATTGCAATACATAAATAATTGTAAGGGGTTAATTAATCAGAAAAATGGGTGTTTGATGAGGAAATAGATGCTTGATAGTTCACCACAGACATATGGTGACACCATAGACACATTATAGACATTTTATTTTATTGTATTGCAATAAATAAATAATTGTGAGGGGTTAATTAATCAGAAAAATGGGTATTTGGTGAGATAATAGACGACTGATAGCTCACCATAGACAAATGGTGACACCATAGACACATATAGACATTTTATTTTATTTTACTGCAATCAATACATAATTGTGAGGGGTTAATCAATCAGAAAAATTAATGTTTGGTGAGAGAATAGACGAATGATAATTCACCATAGACACATCATAGACCTTTTATTTTATTTTATTGCAATAAATAAATAATTGTTAGGGGTTAATTAAACAGAAAAAATGGGTGTTTGGTGAGAGAATAGACGATTGATAGTCCACCATAGACATATGGCGACACCACAGACACATTATAGATATTTTATTTTATTTTATTGTATTGTATTTTATTGCAATACATAAATAATTGTAAAATGTTAATTAATCAGAAAAATGGGTGTTTGGTGAGAAAATAGATGCTTGGTAGTTCACCACAGACATATGGTGACACCATAGACACATATAGACATTTTATTTTATTTTATTGCAATACATAAATAATTGTAAGGGGTTAATTAATCAGAAAAATGGGTGTTTGGTGAGAGAATAGACGACTGATAGTTCACCATAGACATTTTATTTTATTTTATTGCAATAACTAAATAATTTAAGGGGTTAATTCATCAGAATAATGGGTGTTTAAAGAGAGAATAGACGACTGAATACATTCACACACACACACACACACACACACACACACACACACACACACACTCTTTCACACAAGTTGGAATTTTGCCCATCGCTCTATTTGCCACAAACCCCCAAAATATGTTTACGGTTCACAGATAAGATCCCTCACACACAGCATGTCTGCTTTCAATATCTATGGAGGCAAAGCAAGCCAAGCAGGACATCTACACCACTGCGTACAAACCGTGCAAACCCTTTTAAATAAAGTTAAAACTACAAAATGAGCTGCACTGTTATTCAGAATCTTTTTTTTAATTGAATGCACATTTAATTATATATTACACACAACCAATTGCTTCTGAAATGCTAAATGAAAATGTTTTTAGAACGAACGTAGTGTACTTTTAATAGTACACCTGTTCTAAGAACTAACCGTAGGTTCTCATCACA
Organism: Garra rufa; assembly: GCF_049309525.1. Taxonomy (NCBI): domain Eukaryota; kingdom Metazoa; phylum Chordata; class Actinopteri; order Cypriniformes; family Cyprinidae; genus Garra; species Garra rufa. The sequence goes on from NC_133364.1 coordinate 26,069,002, forward strand.
GAACATTTCATAACTGATATTTACTGTATGCTCCTGTGAATTTCGGAACAGTTGAATCTGGTATCAGTTTCAGCAACTGAGAGATAAGGCCTGGTCTAATGAATAATTCATTGCAGTTGCATTATAATTGAGTGATTAGGATTGTTCGTCAACTTATTCTTTAATAATTGATGTCTTCAAAAATAAAATAGTATGAATCTGAATAAAATAATACTAATTAAGAACTAAAAGTGAAAGAAAAACACTATTTAGCATACAACTCATATAAAGAGTTCACTCAAAGCTCTGAAAGAAAATGTGTGGTTAAATAAGCGCGACCTCACAAAAAGTACATTTGTTAGCTCTTTAATACTCAGTCAGATGGAAAGTGCAAGAAATCTCAGGTTCTGTAAAACAGGAAACATTTCTAATGATACAGTATGTATCATACATACTTAGAAATACACCCATACCTTTCTTTCTTTTTTTCTTTCTTTCTTTCCTTCTGAAATTAATGTTATTAGACCTTCTAAAAAGCTTATCACTAGAAGGTTCATAACTGTGAATAAACATACTGTTTTATTCATTCTCATCACTTAAAAAAAAAAAAAAAAAAACATTAAAAAGAATCTAAATTTATCATCAAAAACAAAAAACAAGCAGAATTGACAAAAATCACACTCTGCCCGCCATTCTATTTAGGTACACAGGAAACTAAATGTATTTGTAGATAACAAGCGTCTCTCATGTCCAAAAAAAGATTTGTCGTAAGGTAAGTAAAGCATTTTTTTTTCCTGTGAACTCAGACACAACAACCACAATATATGCTTTACTTTTTGTAGCGTACTTTGTAAAAGAAAGTTTAAAAGGAAACTGCACATCAGTTGAATCTGTCAGCGCACTAAAGTCTGTTTGAAGGCACGGGTAGTGCATTTTCCGTTGTGGCACACTTCAACAACCCGCCCTTCCGAGCGAATCTTCAAAGCATACATTTGATTAAAAAGTGTCAGCATTACATTTATACTTTCTTTGTCCATTGGAATTTAGGTTGCGAGTGTATTTTCCCTTAAACGTTACAATAAGGTGTTATTTAGTTCATGTATTATCTAACATGAACGAACAATGAACAAAACATTCATTGCAGTATTTATTCTTGTTAATGTTAGTTAATGAAAATAGTGGTTCATTGTTCATGATTGTTTACAGTGCATTAAATAATGCTAACAAACACAACTTGTGATTTTAATCATGCATTAGTAAATGCTGAAATTAACATTAACTAAGCTTAATAAATGCTGTAGAAGTATTGTTCATTCTTAGTTCATGTTAACTAATGTGGTTAACTTATTTAACTAATGAACCTTATTGTAGTTACCACAAATGTACACTTGAAAGTTACTATTTAGAGGAAAAATAAATAAATAATAGCAATGAGAAACTCAAATAGGCGTGTATCTAACACACACACACACACACACACACACACACACACACCATATATACACAAATGTCTGACTGTAGACTGTAGATCAAATTGTTTTTGAGGAGATTTTGTTTGGACTAAGACTAAAATCACTTATAAAATCATTTATTACATTTGTCACTAATACATTTGATTACTATCTACGAAAAAAAGCACAATGTAGAAGTTTATATAGACATAAATGCATATTTAGACACATCGCCGCCTTTGAATTTCTAAGGTTCTATCTGACATTTTTGTCAAAGTTGAGTTATTCGCATATTCTCATTATGATGTTTCTTTTGTAAGCTGTGTACATTTTGGGCCTTTTTTTAGAAAACAAAAAGGGCTCTATCCGTGGAACACAAAAACTTTGAAGCTCAATTTCTCAAAAGTGCTCAGAATGCAGATAGAACCTTATAATTCCAAGGTGGTGACATATTGAATACAGTTTTGACTCAATTTTGAATAAATAAGCTTTCCATTGATGTATAGTTTGTTAGGATGGGAGATTATTTGGCCGAGATACAACTATTTGAAAATCCGGAATCTGAGGGTGCAAAAAATCGGAATATTGAGAAAATCGCTTTTGCAGTTGTCCAAATTAAGTTCTTAGCAATGCGTATTACTAATCAAAAGTTACGTTTTGATATATTTATGCTAGGAAATATACAAAATGTCGTCGAGAACATGATCTTTACTTAATAGCCTAATAATTTTTAGCATAAAAATAAGATTTTGAGCGAATAAGGACTGAAATATCACAATAAAAGCAATTATGATATTGGTCACTATGTTGAAGGGGATTTTGTTTGGACAAAAAAAAAAATCGATTATTATATTTGGAACTAATACATTCAGTTACTATTTACGAAAAAACACAATGTAGTAGTAATGTATTAGTTTATTAAACATAAATTCATATTTAGACACATCACAGCCTTGGAATTATATGGTTCTATCTGACATTTTTGTCAAAATTGAGTTACTCACATACTCTTACTCTGTGACAACTTATTTACATTATGTGATGTTTTTTTTTTTTTTTTTTTTGTGAGCTGTGAACATTTTGGGCCTTTTTTTAGAAAACAAAAAGGGCTCCATCTACAGAAGTCTGTGGAACACAAAAACTTTGAAGCTCAATATCTCAAAAGTGCTCAGAATGCAGATAGAATCTTATCATTCCAAAGGCGGCGACACATTGAATACAGTTTTTGAATCGATTTTGTTGGGACTATTGTGACCCTGGACCACAAAATCAGTCACAAGTGCCTTTTTTGTTTTTAATAAATAAGCTTTACATTGATGTATGGTTTGTTAGGATAGGGCACTATTTGGCCAAGATACAACTATTTGAAAATCTGGAATCTAAGGGTGCAAAAAAAAAAAAAAAAAAAAACCTAAATATTAAGAAAATCGCTTTTAAAGTTGTCCAAATTAAGTTCTTAGCAATGCATATTACTAATAAAATTTTTTGGATATATTTAAGGTTTGTTAGGTCTAAGACTAAAATCACTAATAAAATTGATGATTATATTTGTTACTAATATATTTAGTTACTATTTATGAACAAACACAATGTAGTAGTAATGTAGTAGTTTATATGAACATAAATGCATATTTAGACACTTGCTGAATACTGTTTTTGACTGGATTTTGTTGGGACTATTATTAAAATCGCTGTAATAAAATCTCAATACTAAAAGCAATCATTATTAGCATAGTGTATTTAACAGATACGTAACCCAGGACCACAACATCAGTCATAAGGGTCTTTATTATTATTATTATTGTTATTATTTAAATTTATACATCACAAGACAATATTTGGCCTGAGATACAAAAAAATCTAAATATTGAGAAAATCTTTTAAAGTTGTCCAAATGAAGCTCTTAGCAATGCATATTACTTCTCAAAATTAAGTTTCAATAAATTTACAGTAGGAAATTCACAAAATATCTTCATGGAACATGATCTTTACCTAATTTTAACCCATACAATGTATTCTTTTGGCTATTGCTACAAATATACCCATTCTATTTAAGAGTGCTTTCATGGTCCAGGGTCACAAATGCATATTTAGACACTGTTTCTGAGTGGATTTTGAGTGGAGTGGACTATTATTAAAATTGCTATAATATAATCACTATACTGTAAAATGTGTATGTTCCAAATATTAGAAAAATAGTATTATATGTTACATTAGTTACATATATATATTCACACATAATATACTGTAGATTGTTTTGAGTGGATTTTGTTGGGACTAGGATTAAAATGGCTATAATAAAAGCAATCATTATATTTGTCACTAATGACAAATGGAAGGAAATAGAGTTAGAGAGAAAGAGAGGGAAAATGGGGTGGGGGGTGATATTGTCATCCTACGGATTAGTTGGGATTAATCAGACTTGTCTTTCAGAGGGGTGAATGCTCTTTTAACGAGCTACTGCTAAAACGACAGGGATTCTTAGCCATTAATTAAACAGGGTCAGGCCAGACACAGAAGCACCTATCAAAAACATGTGCGCATTCACACACGCTTGCATACGTGGGATGTTTTCGGAATAATAAAGCAAACATTTACCGGATTCGTTGGATTGCATTTGCGTGCTACCTTAAACAGGTTACAATGCGAAAAAAATTGCAGCGTCTCGGGCGAAATGTTCCGTGTGGGTACGGCCTACGATGATGAAACACTCGGCTTGTCAACCTACAACAAAAGTTTGATTGTTTTTTTTTTTAGTTACAGAGCTGAGTCAGATCTAATAATTAAGCACACTAGATACTAAGAAGTTCTCACACGTGCTTTTACAAATTAAACTTGAAACATTTAATAAGCTTGTTTCGAGCACCAGGTTGTGACATTTGCGTCATTGTTTTGCTGCATGTGAGCAAAAAGTGCCCTGAGAAATGCCTGACCACATGTCATATCTCGCATCGCTACCCCAAAAGCTCGTCTGATCATTATCACACTATTTTCCATCTATTGAAACCAACCCTTGTGTGCATACATGTCTATGTGTGTGTGTGTGTGTGTGTGTGTGTGTGTGTGTGTGTGTGTGTGTGTGTGTGTGTGCATTAGGGTGTATCAGACAATCTGCAGCAACAGGAAGCTGTGAAAAATTATTTCGAGTTTATTTAGAAATAATTAATACAGTGAGATTACGAAATGTGCTGACTTGCAACAAAGTGAAAAGAATCAGCAGGGCCTTTGAGGTTAAGAACTGTATGCTTTTATCTTGAGTTGCTCATTTTTTTTTTTATTCGTTTTTGATTCGTTTTAATACAGGCTTGATTGTTTTTGTTTTTTAAATAGCGACTGATTTATATATAGCAAATAAAAAATTAAAAATAAAGACTGAACAATAACAGGACATTCGGTCGAATTTTTTTGCAGAAAAGCTGGTGATTTTCTGTCAGTGTTCTGAGAACTATTCAAATTAGGTGAAAAGTTTATCTGTATTTGAGACTTTCATGATATAAGGAGTCTGGTTAGAGTGGGCTTCCACACTTGATAGATATAAACGGTGGCTGAGATCCTGTCAGATAACTGGAACAGGTATTTCGATACTTGAAATAAAAATCTTGCCTCGGATAAAAAAAACGTGATCCAAAAAATTTACAAAATGAATTTAGAATTGTAAATCTAATGAATTAAGCAAGAAGTGCAGCATGTGAAATGAAAGTGGTAGCTGACCTAAAATACTTTTTTAGCTTTGATGTGACACGATAAACACAATCCAAACTGATTTTAAACAGCATTTGATTTTATAGTTATATATTTTAGAAATAGTATGCAGGCAGAGCTCATAATAAATGAGATATTATAGAATGTTTGAACAAAACTCTGCATTAGTTTTCCAAAGGAGCTAGTAAAGGCAAAAGGGTGTTCAAATGTCTAAAATGTATTTTAACCTAATATCACAGCTCTTAATATATTAAAAATGCATTTAATAAATACTAATTTAAAAGCATATTTAAATAGAATGTTATTAGTGATAATTATAAACATTTTCACTTGAAAACATTGATCAAACATACTCCATTTGTGACCCAAAAATATATTGTATATGTCAAAATTATTCTTTTTTTTTATGCCAAAAATCATTAGGATATTAAGTAAAGATCATGTTCCATGAAGATATTTTGTATATTTCCTATTGTAAATATATCAAAACTTAATTTTTAATTAGTAATATGCATTGCTAAGAACATTATTTGGACAAATTTAAAGGCAATTTTCTCAATATTTGTATTTTTTTGCACCCTCAGATTCCAGGTTTTCAAATAGTTGTATCTCGGCTAAATATTGTCATATAATAAATGTATAACAATACATCAATACATCTATACATCAATGGCAAGCTTATTTATTTAGCTTTCAGGTGGTCCAGGGTCACATTTAGGAAAAATAAATAAAACTTTTCAAAACAGTATTTTTATACCACACACTTTTGCTCAAATTGGCCCAAAACAACAAAAATAACTCCATATAACCTAATATAAAGGCTCTTATAATATAAAAAATGCATTTAATAAATAATATTTTTAAAATGATATTTAAAATTGAATGTTATTAGAGCTAATTCTACACATTTCAACTTAAAAACATTGATTAAACATTCTTAGTTTAAGAAAAATAAATAAAATACAGTACTTTTATACCACACACTTTTGCTCAAATTGAACCCAAACAAAAATAACGCCATATAACCTAAAATAAAGGCTCTTGTAATATTAAAAATGCATTTAATAAATAATATTTTAAAAGCATATTTAAAATTGAATGTTATTAAAGCGAATTATATACATTTCCACTTGATCAAACATTCTTCATTTAAAAAAAATAAATGAATTAAAACTGAATTCAGTACTTTAATACAACACAGTATTGCTTAAATTGACCCCAAACAAAAATATAACCTATAACCTAAGGTTCTTGTAATATAAAACAAATTTCAAATACTATTTTAAAAGCATATTTAAAATTAAACAGCAATAGAGTTAATTATACACACCCCTTAAATAAAAAAATAAAAAAAACATTTTTGCTCAAACTGACCCCAAACAAAAATAACAGCATAGGCCTATATTACATGTACTTTATGTATATACATACATACATATCCTATAAACTCGCAGTCTTGACTAAATGTCAAATTAGAAACTGAGAAAGAAATGCTGAAACCTTCTAATCCTCAAGCTGAAAGGCTTTAAATAACAGGGCAGGAGAATAAAAGTGAATTAAAAGGTCAATAGAAAACAGATCCTGATAGAGGGACAGATTCTGCCATGGAGAGAAAAGAAAGAGCAGAGAGGACGGATGGAAGTTTCTCGAGTTTCTCTCGCTCATTTACGGGGACAAAGAAGAGCAGCGAGGAGAGCAGCCCGGTGGGGCAGGGAGGGGGTGAGGCATCTTTACACGTACCCTGATAGCAACTCCATATGTGTGTGTGTGTGTGTGTGTGTGTGTGTGTGTGTGTGTGTGTGTTGGGGGGATCACTGAGCGCTGGGGTCAGTCGCAATGCCTGAGTGGAGAAAGCGGTGATACTCATCTCACCTGTGGGATACGGCGACACCAGCGCGCACCTGAGATCCTCCTCTGACTGACAGGCCTTCAGAGAGGAAAGGAGAGGGTCAGGGTAGGGTAAGGTGACCACCTCACACACCAAATGGCAGCACCCCTCATCTCGCTTCAAACTCGCATGTTGGTATTTTTCTGGGGAACACAAAAAGAGAATTTTCGTTGAATACACACACAGCCTATTTTTTAAGTCTTCAATAAGCCTATTTCCAACATTTCTGGTTATATCCATCTAAATATCCGTCAAATTAAGGGTTAAAAGGAATCGTTCACCCAAAAATACAATACATTTACCTACACTGATAAAATTGATTTAGTAGTTAAGTAAATAACACAGAAAAACTTTAAATAATTTAGTTCAGGCAACAAAAAAAGCGTAAATTAAATATATGTACTCAATTTAAGCATGTAGAATTAAAATATTTAACTTATAAGTATATTTTACTTTAAATTGTTTGTTATTTTTTTACAAATATTGTTTAAGTAAATATCAAAGTCATGATCCCGTTGTTTTACGTCATGCACTTGGGCATGAATAATTATTAAGGCTTACATTTTTTGCCGATTTCGAGATGTCTTTACACTTTTTCATGGTTGCTTTTGTTGTTAGATTAATTAACTTCTTGTTCTGTAACATCTAGAGATTTAGGCCTTAGGTGTGTTCATTTGGTTAGTATTGAGTTATCCTATAACATTAAAAACAACAAGGAGCTGTCTACTTGCTTACATACATGTTTGGAAGTGAGCAACATGCTTTAATAGCATTTTTTTCAGTGCTATGATGATTGATTAAAGTATACAAACTGTGTACTTGAGGACTGCAGGGTAAACTTAAAATTATTAAGTAGAAATTACTCATCAGACTTTTACACGCTAAAATTGTTTATTTCCTTTGCTAATTTTACTTAACTTAGTTAAGTAGATTTTACTTAAATCCAAACTAGAGCCGGTAAAACAGCAAGCACTTGTAATAGTTTTCTTACACCGTTATGATTGCAGCTCTATATGTTTCCACACATCTTTTCGTATGCAACAAGCTTGCTAGGTAACTCAACCGGCAAATTGGTCCTAACTACACGGTATCTTTTCAATGTTCCTAACTAGCCGCAACATCTGAGACGTCCTGGCTGAAATGGCAATTATAATCTCTGATTAGGTAATGATTATGTGCTTTATTCAATGTTTAAAGCGTCTAATGTGAGTTTGAATATCATATTGTGTGACATTTATATTCATACTGAAATCAATTATAGATAATTTACCTCAGGTCTTAAAAATAAATTTAAGCAACTATTAAAACCGCAAACTCAATTCGAACCAACAATTGTTTTCCATGACAAAGATGGGATCGTAGTTTTTTGTTTGTTTTGTTTTTAATGGTAAAAAGGTTTAATATTTATGAATTAGATAGCATACATATGTCTGCAATATGTCTGTTAAAGATCTGGAAAGCATCTGCTGTGTTCAAACATCTGGCAGACATTTGTAAGATGTCAGTTTTATATTCATTCTAATTCATAAACATCTTAAAGACATCTGTTTGACATCTGATAGGAAACATCCAGCAGACGTCTTGCAGATGTAAATGAAGATGTCAAATAGATGTCTCCGAGATGTACATGGGCTATCAGGGTAAACTTCTAAATGGCTATTTTTTTTTTTTTTTTTTTTTCGTAATTCGGCCATGTCAAGCTGTCGTGTCACATGGTGTGGACAGACAACTTGCTTGTCGCTGGAGTCTGTTTGGATGCAGAATCCTTGAGTTCGAATCCCATGAACAAAATGACTCGCGATGAAAGAACTAAAAGATGAGAGATCGAAAAACAAGCTAAAACGGCGTGCTTGCAATCGCGTTTTTACCTCACATTCACTTTTGTTAACACTATTGGGTAGGTTTAGGGATAGTGCAGATGGTATGTTATTTTACCATATGTGCCTAAATCTGTTCGAGGGAAAAACACTCTTTTAGTGCCACTCATTGGAGACTTCTGTTGGAAACTGCAGTGATATGCACTTATTGGTACATTTTTTTGCATCTCGCAATAATGTTCGTCATGAGACCAGGGTGGGTTAAACACATTCTTCAAAACATCTTCTTTTGTGTTTAAGAAATTCATACATGTTTGGAACAATCTTGAGGCCAATCTTTCAAAGACCTAGAAGCAGAAATGCAATGCTCACGTACATTCATATTGGTATGAAACTACATTAATTTTAATTGATGGGGTAAACGCAGGACATACTGTACAAGTATGATAAGACAATCTATTGAAATTCCCTCATTGACGTTGTATATGTGTGACTTTGTGAGTAACATTGGAGACTACCGTATCTTTTCTCCTTTTCATGTTTTTTTTTTTTTTAAACCGCTGGATCCGGACTAGATCAGGTCGGCTATTTTCTCCGTAATGTCTTTGAATGCAAAATCAGTGCACTACATCTGATATGTGCAAAGAGCACAGATCTGCTGAGATCTCAAAATCAAAACTTTTTGCTGTATCTGTTTGCTGGCATGTGTTTGTTGTATGAATCTTTGTACTTTACTAGTCTTTAGTGTGTTTGTGTCAAAAAAATAAAATAAAATAATAATAATTAAAATAATAAAAATGTAAATTTGTTTTGTGTTATAATTGTGTGTTTGTCTTGCAGTGGTGCATTTTAAATGCAAATTTAAATAATAAATTATTTTATTATTTACATTTAAATGTTTTCAAAAGTTAAAAAGTGTTTTTTGGGTTGGGATTTGAGTGTAACGTGTTGTTTCTATCTTATTGTTATATAGTTAAATGTATATTAATATAGTTGGCCTACTGATAGCACAAGCACATAATTAGTGATGCACGATGGGTTATGAGGCCGATGCCTGCAAAGCTGCCTTACCAATGTCGCTAAACTAGGTCAACAATGACTTCCTGTGATTGAGCAGCAAAGCACCCTAAAAGATCTCGCTGCTATTAGCAGCAAATCCACCAAGAGTGTGTGTGGGTGTATAAGTGTATGTGTGAAATATTTAAAACAGGTATATTTAATCTACATCATCAGGACGAGAAGTCATGGAACATATGCGACGTAGACGATCCTACGCTTCCGGATGTGTATTTTTCTTTTTTTTTAAGCATATTCTTATAAATGTATTTAAGAGGCAAAGTGATGCGTATCTGAACAGTTTATTAGAAGGAGAATATAGCTAAAGTGCTATACGTTTAGTTGAGTGAAAACAGACTTTTTAATAACAAAATCCTAATCTTTAACTAACAATAATTTCTGCCATGTTTTCAAAGTTTTAAATTGGTTTCAAAACAATTAAATTCAAAGTGGTTTATAAATGAATCACTGTGCATTGCAACTGTAACATTACATTACATTTTAAAATTAAAGTTTTAGCACAAATAGAAGCATTAAGTGAGAAAGACGGTTTAAATATATTTTAGAATAATAAATAACAATAAAAATACATCTAAAGTTCACAACTTACCTTTTATCTGAGAAGTGTGAGAATCTGATTCTAACCAAACATTAGAAATGCGTAGCACATAAAAGAATCCACTTTGATATTTCCTTTTGCACACAGAGAAAGTAATAAAATACATGTACAGTGCACTTTCTACTTTATTCATACATATCTGCCACACTCAATCCGATACTAATCATCTTCCTATCATGCTGCCAGCTGGATTGAAAACCACAGCTTTAGTTTTTTGACCGGTTTTATCCAGTTTCAATAAATTTGAGAACTCTCACTGACTTCAGGTGGAGCAAGGGGTATGAAAAGAGTTGGTATGTTAATAATAGTTTTATAAGGTTACAACCATGGGAACAATAGAAGCTTTTCTAAGTAAGAAGTCAAAAACACTCCAAAAAGTTGAACACCCTCATTCTCACTCTCTTCGAATGATCTGGCATTTTCAACCCGAGACAGTCAGAATGAGAAAGATTCGAAGAATTTTCAGTATTCACTTTTCTGCTAATTTGACCTCTCAGTCTCCCTAAATGAGCAATAACCTCGTCTATATATTCTCACATGTCAAAACCCGAAAAATCAAAGACACTCTCTAAGAATTAGGCACTCCTTCAATACGAAGAAACACAGCTCGGGGAGGTAGTGCAGCCTCAAAGTTTCCAGCAGGGACTGTCAGCGCGATTCGCCAGCGATTCTTTTGATGCTGGCATTTTGATGATTGTACAAGAGGTCAAATTAGGCCTCAACGAAATGCTACAAAATCGTAGTAGATTGTCAAGATCTCTTACACACACACAGACGGAAAGTACGTCGTTCACAGTACAAAGCATACACATGTGGCCTCAGGAAGTCCTTTACCACATCATATGTCTGCCACCAGGAAATGATACACAAAATCGTCTGAAAAAAAAAAAAAAAAAAAAAAAAACACATTACAGTAAATGCCAAAGCCAATATGTGTTCAAATGCAGTATATAAAATTGTATGGCTAGATTTCATCCTTTAGTGGCATTTCATCTTTGTCTGTTAGCTTGGAAGCCATCATTATGTTAGCATACTCCTGAAAGTTAAGAAATTAAACCTTTTAATGGATTAGATAGATTTGATAACTGGGTTTTATCAGTGAAATAATCCTGTTTCATTGTTAATGAAATAATACATTTGAAACTTTATGACATTGCATGTTTGTTCTTTTCTCCCATTCTTATCACTACTAAAACAAGTGAAGACTTACATCGCTTCTCTTGTTGCCCTTCAACTGAAAATTACAACCAAAAGCCACACAATGTGGCATCGTAACACCAGTAGCTGACCGAGTGCAACCATTTGACATCATCAAAATAATGGCGCTCCCCATAGTCCAAAATATGTAAAAAAACAACGTGGATTTTTTTTAAATAACGTAAATCTTTCATGGGTTTTCTACAAGCGGCAATCTCCCGCTCTCTCTATTGAAACCAACACAGAAGTGACATAAACTGCGAATTCATCGACTGGCAGCTAGAGACTGGCTGCAAAAGGGAGTCAATCCCATAGACTCCCCATGTTAAAATGCCTAACTTTACGGCAGAAAAAAAATATGTTTACAGCCTGGTACAAAAAGTGGTTTTGGTCTATATAGCTAATTTCGCCCTTCATGTCAACTGTGAGGGGGTGAATTTTTGTTATAACTTATCCGTTTAAGTTATATTAAGTTAAACTTCTGCATAATTAAGGGGGTGGCAGGGGGATTGCCGCTGCTGTCACCACTGTATCGCTAGGTGGGCGTGGTTTCAGCAACCAGCTACACCCATGTCCCGCCTCTTTGCCCATTTTTGATTATCCAGTGACGATGATGTGATTCCAAGATGGCGACGACCAAATCCCGCCCACTATGAGTTTCAAAATTGAGCTCTTCAGAAACCTACAGGTGACGTCACAGACACTACATCCATATTTTTTACAGTCTATGGTTTTCTACATATTAGACCAAGATGGCGGCGCATATTAGACCAAGATGGCAGTGCATACACATCGCGAGGCTGTGTCTCTCCAGTTTCTGCAAATTTGCAGTATTTTATCTGCTCATCTCGGGTCTGTTCGTGCAGAACAGTAGTGCCTTTACATCGTACACCCGACAGGAGCTTTTGGATATTCGTTTGTACATTCCCGACAGTTTTATCAGCAATCTTCGACTCGTCCCTGAGATCGCAAGATCACCCGAGGCTGCTCACTCTACCCGGCCGGGCGGAAGTGCTCGTAGGCGGCGACGCGACCGTAAACAAAGACGGGGAAGCGTGGAGGACTAAGAGCTAAAAGCTAAAGCTAACACCACACCGGCTCTCTTTACCCAGCATTTTCTTCGCTAATATACGGTCACTGGTGAACAAAATGGATGAGATTCGACTCTGCATCAACCACAGCAAGATACTTTGGAACTGTAATGTCATGATCTTCACTGAAACATGGCTAAACAGCGATATATCGGACAGTGCTATTGCTCTAACTGAGCACCAAACATTCCGGGCAGACAGAACGGCAGATGACTCCGGTAAGACCAGAGGAGGAGGATTGTGCATTTATGTTAACACAGCTTGGTGCACGAACTCTGTTATTATTGGGAGACATTGCTCAGCTAACATAGAGTTTCTCATGGTTAAGTGTAGACCGTTTTATCTGCCATGGGAATTCACCTCCACCATTGTAACTGCTGCTGACATTCCTCCTGACGCTGATGCCAAGCTTGCTATGAACGAACTTCATGCGGCCATCAGCAAACAACAAACTGCTCACCCCGGAGGCTGCATTTATTGTTGCGGGGATTTTAATCACTCAAACTTAAAGACACTACTCTCAAAATTTCACCAAAACATTTTCTGTCACACCAGAGGAAACAAAACTTTAGACCATATATACACAAACATGGCTGAAGCTTATACTGTGACCCCCCTCCCCCACTTGGGACAATCAGACCACCTTTCTTTGTTCCTCACCCCCAAATACTCACCCCTCATCAACCGTGTGAAGCCATCAGTGAAAACCATCAAAGTGTGGCCAGCGGGGGCAGACTTCACACTTCAGGACAGGTTTCTACACACTGACTGGAGTATGTTTGCTTCTCAGGCCACCTGTGGCTCTCACACGGACATTGACAGATTGACTTCTTCTGTCCTGGATCATATCAACATTACCATAGACAGTGTTACAACCCAGAAACAGATCACCATATACCCAAATCAGAAGCCATGGATGAACAAGGAGGTGCGTCTCCTGCTGAAAGCACGCAACACTGCCTTCAGATCAGGTGATGCACAGGCCTACAGCACTTCCAGGGTAAATCTGAAGAGGGGCATCAAAAAGGCCAAGCACTGCTACAAACTTAAGCTAGAGCAGCACTTTTCTAATTCTGACCCTCGACGCATGTGGCAGGGCATTCAGGCCATCAGCGATTACAGACCCAGCCACTCCACCCCCACAGCCACTAATGTCTTCTTCCTGGATGAGCTTAATGACTTTTATGCTCGCTTTGAGAGAGACAATACAGACACTGCCACCAAGATCGTTCCATCAACCGACCACTCACCCATCACACTAACCTCCTCTGACGTACACGCCACACTGAGCCAGATCAACGCGTGCAAGGCTGCTGGACCAGACGGTATACCTGGACGCGTACTGAGGGCATGTGCAGAGCAGCTTGCTGGGGTATTCACAGACATTTTTAACATGTCCCTTGCCCAAGCAGCTGTACCAGCATGTTTTAAATCCACCTCCATTGTGCCAGTGCCGAAACACTCCAACCCAACATGCCTGAACGACTACCGCCCTGTAGCACTCACACTCATCATTATGAAGTGCTTCGAGCGGCTGGTCCTCTCACACCTCAAGAACTCTCTTCAATCCTCACTGGACCCACACCAGTTTGCCTACCGTGGCAATAGGAGCACAGATGATGCAGTCTCCATAGCACTGCACTCTGTACTCACACACCTGGACAATACAAACACCTATGCAGGAATGCTGTTTGTTGATTTCAGCTCAGCATTCAAAACTGTCAGACCATCTAAGTTAATCACCAAACTTAGAGACCTGGACGTTAACACCTCACTTTGCAACTGGGTTACGGATTTTCTGACTAACAGACCTGCATGTTAGATCAGGTCACATCTGCTCCACTACTGTCAAACTCAACACTGGTGTGCCACAGGGCTGTGTGCTGAGCCCCTTCCTCTACTCCCTCTTCACCTTCACCTTCCTGTGTATGGATCTAACTCCATCATCAAGTTCGCAGACGACACTACAGTGATCGGTCTCATCAGCAACAACGATGAAAATGCCTACAGGGAGGAGATTCAGCACCTGGCCACGTGGTGCACAGACAATAATCTGCTCCTTAACACTACCATGTTAATAAAATCTGTTTTATTGACAAATGTTATAGTGTGTAAATAATTTTTAGTGTCTTTTTTATTATTATTATTTGTGCGAAAAAGGGTTAATATGAATAATCAGAGATTGAAACGCATTTGCTGAATAAATTCTTTCATGTGCATTGAAAAAGTCATGTGACTTTGCACGATGGGACGGCATAACCTCACTAACCGCAGCGGACTGATCCGCACAGTATCATGACATGTTGTTATGCTCATTCTTCAATGCCAGAGCAAAGTTTTGCACGACTACACTCTCAAACAGCAGATATCCTCTTCTTGATAGCAATGACCACATTTATTGTGTTTTGTCTACTCTCTCTGAAGTGCAAGTAATTTATTACATATGAAAATGATTATCTTCAGTGGGCTCTCCTACTTTTCTTAGTGATATTTAGTCCCTGTTTATCAAGATTTAGTTTTATTTGACTCATTGGATGAAAACAGTGCTTACTCGCAAATGTTTATGCAATATTTAGTTTTGCACATACAAGTTAAATGATTAGTTCATTTTCACAACAAAAATTTACAGATAATGTACTCACCCCCTTGTCATCCAAAATGTTCATGTCTTTCTTTCTTTCTTTAGTCATAAAGAAATTATGTTTTTTGAGGAAAACATTTCAGGATTTCTCTCCATATAGTGAACTTCTATGGTGTCCTCGAGTTTGAACTTCCGAAATGCAGTTTAAATGCAGCTTTGAGGGGCTCTAAATGATCCCAGCTGAGGAAGAAGGGTCGAAACGATCGGTTATTTTCTGAAAACATTTACAATTTATATACTTTTTAATCTCTACACAGAGTACACACAGAGCTAGACAAGACGATCGTTTAATTTTAATGTATATAAATTGTATTTTTTTTATTATTATTATTATTTTTAATAACCGATCATTAAGACCCTTCTTTCCTCGGCTGTGATCGTTTAGAGCCATTTGAAGCTGCATTTTTGGAAGTTCAAACTCGGGGGCACCATAGAAGTCCATTATATGGAGAGAAATCCTGAAATGTTCTCCTTAAAAAAAAAAAAAAAAAAAAAAAAAAAAAAAAAAATTTCCTTACGAATGAAGAAAGAAAGGCATGAACATCTTGGATGACAAGGGGGTAAGTACATTATCTATAAATGTTTGTTCTGAAAGTAAAATACTTCTTTAAATTTGCAATTGTGGATGGAAACCCAGCTAGTGATATAAAGGCTAGCACCAGTTTATCAGAAAGTGATGATTTTGCTTTCTTTGACTTTTTGGATGGAAACGGTGCTTATTCGCAAATGTTTTTTGTGATATTCCAATTCTGCACTTGAGTTAAATTTGCAACTTTGGGTGGAAACTCAGCTTCAGACACTCTCATTCATCACTAAATTGAAAAAAAAAAATAATAATTTACATGGATATAAACCACCTTACAGTATATTGTAAATATAGTCACGGTTAAAGATTCCATATTGGAAAACCACATTGACTAATCAACATCCAGAACTGGAATTATCCATTGTATATGCTTTATTTAAGCCAATTTAAAGTGATATAAGGTTAATATAATACACAACTGAAAGGGAAAAAAATACTTGAGCAGGTGTTGGGTTAAAAAGTCAAGTGTGGGTGTTTTTGCAACTGCTACAAGAGGGGAGGCTCTGATAAAAGCACATTCGCACATGTAGTCGGTTGTACCACCGTTCCACCACACTGAGTCTGGGGGGTTCAGGCGCAGAGCTCTGCCCGCAGACGGTGCAGAAGAGCTGGGTGTGGTTTGGTCTGTCCAGCACATAAAGCAAGTCTAGGCCTCCCACAAAAAACACGTCCTCAAACACATGTGGTTTAGCCCTGTCTGCTCCTAGCCAGGAGCTGTGGTCATCCCTAAACTTCCTGTCCGCCCTCTAGTTACATTGTTTCCACGGCGACTCTCACCAGCTGTGCACCTGTCAGATATATAACGTTCTGCAACTGCTGTCACACACTGAAAAAGCGCTGCCGACCCGAGGCTTTTATGTAACCGTTACCAAAGACCTGTCTCCCATACACACATGCACGCCTCCAGACAACGAGGGGAAATTTAGAGTGAAAAGGACAAAGAGGGGTGAGAACGGCAGAGAGAGAGACAGAAAGAGAGAGAGAGAGAGAGAGAGAGAAGAGAGGAAGCAACAGAAAGAGAAAGTAGAGTTGGAAAGTAAACGACTGAAACTCCTGTTTCCAACCCACTGCGGAAAAACAGAGGGACAAATGCATGCACACAGTAAAATAGGAACTCACCCAAATCTGACCTAGCAATCTGAATACACTGCAACTGATGCAACACACTGTGCATTATACATAACAGACTTAGATCATAAAAGAAAAAAAAAAAAGATGATGTCCGGGTCAAATGTCACCCAGAAATCGAAAGAAAAAAATTTGAAATCGTAAAGAAAATCTTTTTATTGTTGCATTTTTTTATTGTTTTGCGTTATCATCCTTACTACTGTAATGCAGACTAAGACATTGCTTATATTGGCTGTTTATTAGCACTTCTAAAGCACATATTCTGCATGACCATATTCTACATCCCTAATACTACCCAATACCTGAGCTTAACAACTACTTACTATTAGTGAGAAGCAAATTATGAGTTTGAGGCAAAAGTCATAGTTATTGGTTTGTTATAGCGAGAATTGGACCTTAAAATAAAGTGTGAACAAAATTATATTTCACTTTGTTTTATAATTATGGTAATTTATTGTGGTAAGACAGTATAGTGCTGTCATTATGCTAGTTTTTGCAATGTGGTAATGCGACTTGGCAGTTTGTGGTATTTGTGGTGAGAACCCAATGAAAATTGAGAATAAAAGCAGGCAAAAATAAATACATAAATATATAATAATAAAAAGAAAAACACTAAAAATAAAGAAAATTCAATTAAAATGATTGAAAAGGAAATGCTGAATTGGCATTAGAAAAGGCCCACAAAAAGTAATAAATGAATAAAGCTCTTGAACCCTGGTAATTCCTGCTTGCAGCTATTATTATTATAGAGTTTAAGGCATTTAAGCACATATGAAAAAAGCAGGTAATTTACCATAGAAATATGATGTTTTGTAACTTCTAAGACTGTTATAGTGCCAGCTGTGGTCCGATCTCCTTAAAACTTTGCATGCTTTTTTAGAATCACCTGTCACATGTTCTCACCAGGTTATGTGAAGTTTTGAGTTTTCCTTTAGGCTTTATAGGATTTGGGGTAAATTCAGACAGGCCCCTTTTCTAACAACCCTGCTATAGATTCCCAAAGAGTAAATTCTGACTTTTTTAACACTAGTTTGCAAAAGTAGGTTTTTACATCTTCTCAATCATTTAACAAATTATATGATTGACAGCAGTGGTTCTTGAGGCAAAATTGTCCGGAAGCAGTTATGCAGTTATGTCATATGATATGAATATATATATATAAGATATAGCCCCCAATTTTTTGTCCTGCGGCCTCAGATTGAGCTTACATACGTCTTCTGTATTTGGTGAATCTTATTCTGTTCAGGAGTTAAATGCATTTTACTAAAAGTGGCCCTGCCCCTTTCAAATGCTTTCCGACCGTGATTCGAAAGTCAGACTTTTTTTTTTTTTTTTTGATAATTATTTGCTCTCCAAAGAATCTTTCTGCGCTGGTTTGGTTCCGACTGGTTTTGGGTAAACCTAGTCCTAACCTAGGATTAGTTCGCAAAAGTAGAGGTTTTGCAAAAAAATCCAAATATGAGAAAATTACGGTTTAGGAGTTATGAGTGATTTTGTACTTTTGATTTTCAGGCCAGTTGGGGTGAGCCTTGGTGACGTTGTCGGCTTTGTGAGTACTACAATTCCTCTACGTTTCAAGTCTCTACGACTTACGGTTTGGTCTGCAAGATCAATTTTACGTTGAGATCGCGCTTGAGCTGTTATTGTCATTGTTAAAATGGTCACAGATCAGGCTAAACAAGCTTTAAACAAGTTTTTATTTATGAAAAATATCATATTTATTTATTTGTTGTTTGTTTGTAATTCTCATTTTAATTTGTTTGTTTTAATTCCAGGTGACCAGAACACATTCGAAATGAGATTTGGACAATTTGCCTTAATGTTAGTTTGTTACGTATATAAAGTTATACAAAATAATATGTAAAATGAGTGTTTATTACACTAAGTGCAAATAGCCTTCCTTGTTGGCAGAGGCTATTTACACTAATTCCACCCACCAATGTGCGATTGGACTAGTCAACACTACAAAAGACAATAGTTTAATAACTGCTCCAGTGGCATATGTAAAATGTGCACTATAGTCATATTTGACACAACTGACCTGGGTTTGAATTCAGCTTTTGACAATTTTTTTCTCCCTTTTCAAATCTCATATCACATCAGAAAAGCATTCA
This sequence comes from Garra rufa, assembly GCF_049309525.1. Classification (NCBI taxonomy): domain Eukaryota; kingdom Metazoa; phylum Chordata; class Actinopteri; order Cypriniformes; family Cyprinidae; genus Garra; species Garra rufa. The sequence goes on from NC_133364.1 coordinate 26,088,271, forward strand.
TTTTCAATAAAATGAAGGAAACAATTGAAAACTACAATACTGAGGTGCAGATAATTGGCACTAATTGCAATAAGTAGTATAAATAGCAGAAAGTCCTGCTATTTTAATAGTGCAAATAGAATCTGTAGCTATTTGCACTCAGTGTAAATAGCATATCGCCAAGAAAATACTGCTATTTTCCCTTAGAGTAAATAGAGTGCATTACTATTTCCACTTAGTGTAAATAGCATCTAGTTAGTCATCTATTGCTAAGAAAATATGCTATTTTCACTTAGTGTAAGTAGCATATAATTGCTATTTGCACTTTGTGTAAACAGCCTCTATCACTATTTACACTTGATGCAAATAACCACTTACAGTATATAAACATGCAGAACCAGATCCTTAAAGGCACACTCCACTTTTTTTGGAAATAGGCTCATTCTCCAACTCCCCCCAAGTTAAGTTCTTGACTCTTCTGTAGTTATATCGTGTACTAATACCAGCAGAAAATGTAAAGCTGCGATTTTCTAGGCCGATGAGATTAGGAACTACACTTCCATTCTGGCGTAATAGTCAAGGAAGTTTGCTGCCGTAACACGGCCAAAGCAGGTGCAGTAATATCACACAGCACATGTGCAAATGTAGCTGGGAACTAATTTCAGGCGCTGCGTGATATTACTTTGCCTGCTTCAACAGGCGAGAAAATCGCAGCTTTACATTTTCCGCTGGTATTAGTACACGATATAACTACAGAAGAGTCAAGTTTTAAATAGGAAAAATATCGAAAGTCGTTCGTCATTTTTGAACACGATGCTATTGGTCTAATATGATTCAATGATCTATGCTAAGCTATGCTAAACATGATATTGCCAGAACAGGAGAACGGCTGAATGGATTTCAAAACGGTAAAACTCAATTTATTAACCCGGGGGGAGTTGGAGAATGAGTGTTCTTTTAAGTTGCTTAATTCTTAATATCATTTCACTTGATCACTATTACCTACGACTTTTGCCTCAATACACATCTAATTTGCTACTTATTAGTAATTAGTTAAGGTAGTGAGTAGAATTAAGGTAACCTCTTTAACCTAGACGCATTCACACACAAACTTCACAAAACCACCACGTTTTTCCATTTCTGGACTTGGAACCTTTGCTTAAGCCACGTGAGAATTCCTACTCATAATTAGCTCGCAATTACGCCACAGATAACGATCATACTCATTTCAGTTTAACACTAAAAACAAGTGAGAAAAGGAACGGAAAGGGGTATGGATGAGCATCTCAGAGGACAGTGAAACAAAAGAAGCGGAAATAAACGAAAGAGGATGAATTAAACTCATTGCCTCTTATAATTACTAAAGATCAGAAGATCTTGCACCTTTAACATGTTTCCTCCCCCGACCTTCAACGCGTTCTCCTACGCACACATTTTAGTAGCATTGATTTTCCTTTCTCACACTATTATACACACACATATGCACGTTTACAATTTCAGATCTACTACTTATTACGAAGAATACATTTTTAAAAGACTATGCTTAAGTGTTAACTGTGTATAATGTGTTTCTACACTTAATGAGTGTAAATTGCAATTACATGACAATGGATTATAGTTTAAATGTATATTAAATGTATTCAGCCAAACTTTAGAATGCTTTTTGACCCACCTAATTAGAAATTAAAGGATAATTTACCCAAAAATGACAATTCTGCGATGCAAGTGTGTGTGTGTGCATTGGCGATTTAACATTTCAAACTCTTCCACATCTGGGCCTGATATCCGGTTGTGTTAAAGGGAGACAAATCTCATACACACACGCACACACACACACACACACACACACACACACACACACACACACACACACATACTTAGTTATCTAGATGGGGACAATACATAGACTTCTATTGTTTTTTATATACAGATAGTTATACATTTTCTCCCCAAAGAGAGGTTTTAGGAGATTTGTCAGGTTTTGCACACTTTTGGATACAAATTTGTCCCCAAAATCTGGTTAAGTAGGCACACACACACACACACACACACACACACACACACATGTTGGGTTTACATGTTTTATGGGGACATTGCATAGGCGTAATGGTTTTTATACTGTACAAACCGTACTTTCTATCGCCCTACACCTACCCTACACCTAAACCTAGCCCTCACAGGAGATTGTGCACACTTTTACTTCCTCAAAAAAACTCATTGTGCATGATTTCTAAGCCTGTTTCCTCATGGGGACCTGAGAAATGTCCCCACAAGGTCAAAATCTACTGGTATTACTATCCTTGTGGGGACATTTGGTCCCCACAACGTGATGAATACCAGGTACACACACACACACACACACACACACACACACACACACACACACACACACACACACACACGTTGAGTTTACATGTTTTATGAGGACATTCCATAGGCGTAATGGTTTTCATACTGTACAAACCGTATTTTCTATCGCTCTACACCTTCCCTACACCTAAACCTAGCCCTCACAGGAGATTGTGCACACTTTTACTTAATCAAAAAAACTCATTGTGCATGATTTATAAGCCTGTTTCCTCATGGGGACCTGAGAAATGTCCCCACAAGGTCAAAATCTACTGGTATTCCTATCCTTGTGGGGACATTTGGTCCCCATAACGTGATGAATACCAGGTGCGCGCACACACACACACACACACACACACACACACACACACACACACGTTTACTTAGCTATCTAAATGGGGACATTACATAGACTTCTATTGTTTTTATATACACATAGTTATATATTTTCTCCCCAAAGGGAGGTTTTAGAGGATTTATCAGGTTTTGCTTACTTTTGGGTACAAATTTGTTCCCAAAATATGGTTAAGTAGGTACACACACCACATGCTTCAAGTTTTCAACAAAGTAAAACAGCCTGTATTGGAATGCCACTGCATTTATGTTTGGGTAAAAAAATAAAAAATAAAAAATACAGGAACATATCCAAACATACTTCTGAGCCTCACATTGAAAATGTGCAAATGGCACAGTTAAAATTAATAGCTCACTCCAAAATAAAAAATATCATAATTTAGTTACCTCATTACTCACCATCATAAAAAAAAAAAAAACTGGCACTTCAACAAATAAAGTTAGCCGAATTTAGCATCATTATCTGTTTCCATCCAAATTGCAAACTGAATTCCTCCAAAAAAATCTGAATATCTCAAAAATAATTTTCTATCCCATGTTCACGAAAACCAAATCATCACTTCTGGGGCAAATTAGTGCTGAATAAAGTGAACTGATGGCATTTTAGAATGACCACAGCAACATGCTTTCTTTTCCTATTTAAGCAAATTAATCAGTCACATTACTTGTTGAGACAGTCATGTGACTGTTTAGATATGCATTAGTAATTTATTTTAATTCATTTATTCATTAATTTTTTTGTTTTTAATTCAGCATTTTTTTATTCGTGGGCATTGTCACTTCCTCGCATATTGCCTTTTTACCACACAAAATGTCTCACAAAAGTTACATCAATATATCGTTTTCTGTGAACGTAATCATTTTGAAGCAAAAACTAGCTAGCACATCCAGTTCCCAAAAGTATTGTAAACTAATATTCTGTGTTTTATGGCCTTATTTCAGTGATTTTTAGTTTTTCGCTAACCACTCATAAACGTTGTTTTCTCAAAAACATAAAGATGTACAAAAACACAAATATCAAGGCATGTCAAAACTTCTCCAGGGCCTTAAAAAAACCCTCAGACCCCAAAAGGGGTTAACCCTAAAAAATGTATTTCTTATTTCTTTTTGAGATTAATATCCGGTGTCACATTAATGTTTAACAAGAAGGTCAACAGAGTAGTAACGATGATAATTCTCAAAGAAAACTACTGGATCAATGTCAAACTCCATCTACGTCATCCAAACCCTTCTGCGTTGAAGCAGATATAAATTCAATCCATATTTTCTCATTCTCCTATTTTCTATGAATAATCAATTTAATCTAAATGGATCCATCTCTGAAAGGACACACTGGTTGCGATGATTAATCACCACGCAGTCTGAAATAAATTAATTTACATATCTAGGAACAAAGACATTATTTATTTGAGTTGGGCACACCTGGTCGGTACAGCGCTGCCCACACCGCAACACGCTGCAGGAAAGCGCAATAAAGCCAGGAGAGTTATGATTATCATCTCAGTCATAATGCCTGCGTCAGTAAGATGAATGCAGGCGAGGAAGCGCCGGGGACGCCGACTCCTGCTTTTAATAAATCCCACATCACCGCTCGCCAAAGCTCGTCACCGCCACCATGACAACCGTATTTATTTTAGGACAGTTTGATAAATTAATTTGTTTTTATCGGATAAGAATACATTCACCGCCGAATTGATCTTGACTGAGAAATGAAATACAGCAGAGCAAAGCAAACTCTCTGGCTTGCTTTGGAATTGTGAAGTGGTTTTGAAGTAGGTGTGCAGTTAAATTAAAACTTTTTGGATGGAGGTTGAAGGAATTTGTAAACTCAGTTGAAACAACTGACAAAAAGTTCAAAGAAATTCAAACTATTTTTTAGTAAATAAGCTGAACTGTAGACTTGTAGAATTGTAGATTGTAGTATCTGAAGCATATCTGAATTCAATAGGTCTCAATCTTGAAACTAGATTTAGATTTGGCAGATTTGATCAAAAACCACTTACATTGTATTCAATAATCATTGTGGGCATCATCCTCTTCTTTTTTTGAGTTACAGTAAGGCCCCTTTTATATTTAAATATTTTAATTTTATATGTTTAATGTTTTGTGAAATATTTGTGTATATTTACACACTGAATAAATGTGTGTAAATATATTTACATGCTGTATAAATGTATTTAAATAGATTGTGACACTATTCTACAAATGAAAATGAAAATTAAGGACTTATATAATTAATATACATAAACTTATATGCACAAACGCTAAAATTTTCTCTTTTTTTAAATAAATTTACATTTTTTTGTCCAATAAAAACACTTTGCAAATGTTGCAAGCTAAATAAATAAACGCTGTGTAACTTTTGTATAAATAGATTGTGAAACTAGAAACTAGTCTACAAATGAAAATGAAAATTAAGGACTTACTATGAATAATATACATAAACGTATATGTACATGTTTATGTTTTTAAAATAAATTGACACTTTTTTTGCCCAATAACAATACTTTTGCAAATGTTGCAAGCAAGCCAGAAATTAAGGACTTAATATACATAAACATTTTTTTTTTGTCTAATAAAAATACTTTTGCAAATGTTGCAAGCTAAATAAATAACTCAAAACAGGTTACTCTGCTGAACAGAAATATATGCCTTATTTTTATTAACAAAATAAATAAATAAATAAATATTTAAATAGATTTGCACACTGTATAAATGTATGTAAATAGATTGTGACACTTCTACAAATGAAAACGAAAATGAAGGACCTACTATGAAAAGTATCACATGTACTTTGTATGTACAAATGTTTAAAAAATGTAAAATAAATGTGTACTTTTTTTAAATAATTAAAGTACATTTAGACCTTTGAATATCTCAATGCTAAGTAAAGCTGAATTTGTATTGACAAATAATTTGTTGCCTTCACTAAAATTGGACTAGTGCGCTTTTTAACATCTAGTCACCTTTTTAACAAATCTAAGCCACTCCCCAAGACACAAAATGTAGTTGACTGAACCCCGTTTAAATCTTGTCCGCTGTCTGTGAGTGTTCATCAGCTGTTTGAGAGTGTGTATTTGGGTTGACAGCTTTATGTTTGTTCTTTACTCTTCTGAAGAAAAAGAGGAAAGCTACTGAGAAGGTGATAAGAGAAAACTACACTGTGAGAGAGAGAGAGACATATCTGATATCAAGCCACAGGTCAAGCAGACACACACTCGCGCACAGACACACACTCGAGAAGACAAACTGGAGGAATGTGAGCTGGTGGAACAGCCTGCCTGATGGGTATCAAATGGAGCATCTTAGATAAAGACGCTTCAGCCAGACTTCACTTACACACAAACACACAAACCAAAACATCCTCACCAAAACAGGCCAAAATCTTCGCCAGACACACAAAGATACGTGCAAAGACCCACACAGTGCGTCCCTCGCAAGTAAGGACGCACATTCTGACGTATTCGGAAACCAAAATATCGCCGTAGCGATCGGCAAAATCCCCGAATGCATATTCTCACAGGATGCGAGTAAGGATGTTGGTTGCTATCGAAAATCTACATCAAGTCGCAATACACAAATGCTAAACATCGAAGTGGAAATGGTTGTCGGGGTGCTTAGGTGTAGTTAACCTTCTTATCATAATGCTGCGCACTGCAGAATCAATAATAACCGTGCCGCACCAATCTCCATGTCCGCCCAGGCGAAGAGGGAGCCAACATTGCCTTCAAAATGGAGGTGCGTTGAAATGTTTAATCTCTGCGGCAGTATGATAAGATTGCTTCCTCCATTTTGGTTCCAATGCATCTGAACCATCTCCCCTGTGCCAGGTCTGTGTGGGATGTGGTGTAGAAGCCGTCTTTATCTCAAAACCCAAGAGTATCTCTGCTTTGTATCTCGGGCCTCCACACGAACAGAAGGGGAAAGGGATGATGGGTAATCTTCATCATCTCCAATCCAAATACACAACTAAATGCTTGCTACTTGTTTGCGTCAATGACCTCTTACCTTAGAAGGTCAACGTCAAGGCCTTCTAGATGATTAGCTGCTTGAAAGGCACTAGCGTTTGCTCATACCCGCCCACATATTGTAGTAAATGCTGTAAATGTGTTTGTAAATGCGTCAATGAAGCAGCATCCGCAACCCTTTTACTTCCATAATGTGAGATATGGATAATGGTGTAACCATCATTTTTCTTACACCCTGAATATATGTGATTGTACAAATCAAAATTATTATTTTCAAAAACACCCCATTACATCTTACAACCTGTAAAATGTAATTGTTTCATCTAGGTCTTCTACCTGGCAAAAATTGAAATTGGCTATTGGATAATGGTGTAACCATCATTTTTCTTACACCCTGAATATGTGACCCTGGACCACAAAACCAGTCATAAGGTTAAATTTGACAAAACTGAGATTTATACATCATATGAAAGCTCAATAAATAAGCTTTCTATTGATGTATGGTTTGTTAGGATAGGACAATATTTGACTGAGATACATCTATTTGAAATCAGAAATCTGAGGATGCAAAAAAAATTAAAAAGACTGAGAAAATCACCTTTAAAGTTGTCCAAATTAGGTTCTTAACAATGCATATTACAAATCAAAAATTACATTTTGATATGTTTACAGTAGGAATTTTCCAAAAAATCTTCATGGAACATGAACTTTACTTAATGATTTTTGGCATAAAAGAAAAATCTAAAATTTTGACCCATGCAATGTATTTTTGGCTATTGCTACAAATATACCCCAGCGACTTAAGACTGGTTTTGTGGTCCAGGGTCACATATATGTGATTGTACAAATCAAAATTTTTATTTTCAAAAACTTCAAAAACACCCCATTACATCTCACAACCTGTAAAATGCAATTGTTTCATCTAGGTCTTCTACCCTGCAAAAATTGAAATTGGCAATTGAATATGCCAATTGAATATACCAATATGCAATTGAATATGCCAATGGAACATTGGAATTTTGCCCCAAAAAAAATGTTTATGCTTGCATGAGATGATTTTTTAGTCACATGACCATTCTTTAATGTACTATAACTGCTTTATACATGGTTGCTCTCACATTTTAGAAGTGTCTATGTCTCCTTTGATAAAAAAAAAAGGGGTATTGTGGTGGCTGCGATATATGTAAACCTACAAATATCCATTGCCATGACTTATAGTGAGAGGAAACAAATGACACTTTAGTCGCAATAACATGGGTTAATGGAAACCCAGCCATTTTGTGATATATTTTTATCGACATTTATAAAATACTGCATAGGTTTTGCACAAATATGCAATGGAAATGCGGCTTATGACTTCTTGTCTGGATGTTAATTTGGTTTGGTGTGTATGTTTCTGCATTTTGGTTGCACCTCATGACAGAATCGGTTGCACTAAATAAATTTTTGGCAGAAAAAAAGCTTTATCATTAGTCTTTTACTAAGTATTTTTACAAAACTAGATGTCAACCAAGGGGAAAGTTCTTTCTGAATAGCAGATATCACATATTGATTACAAAGTCATTTTTCATATTCTTCCATAATTTTTCTGACTCACTATTTTGGTTGTTAATTTGGTTTGGTGTATTTCTTTCTGCATTTTGGTTGCACCTCATGACAGAATCGGTTGCACTAAATGACTTTTGACGGGAAAAAAAAAGCTTTATCATTAGTTTTTTACTTAGTATTTTTACAAAACTAGATGTCAACCAAGAGGAAAGTTCTTTCTGAATAGGAGATATCACATATTGATTACAAAGACATTTTTCATATTCTTCCATATTTTTTTCTGACTTCCTGTTTGGTTGTTAATTTGATTTGGTGTATTCCTGTATGTTTCTGCATTTTGGTTGCACCACATGACAGAACTGGTTGCACGAAATGACTTTTTGGCGGACAAAGCTTTATTAGTAGTATTTTACTTAGTATTTTAACAAAACTTAATGTTGACCAAGAAGAAATTGGAGATATCAAATTTTAATTGATTGAAGACATTTTTCTTCTTCTTCATTTTTATTAGAATGATTTCCTGTTTGGTTGTTAATTTGGTTGGTGTATTCTGCATGCAAAATTAAGGCCCCTACTCCTAAACATACCTAAACTCTTAAAAATAAAGGTGCTTCTTGATGCCAAAGAAGAACCTTTTTTGTCTAAATGGTTCCATAAAGAACCTTTAACATCTGAAGAACCTTTCTGTTTCACAAAAGCTTCTTTGTGGTGAAAGAAGGTTCTTCAGATTATAAAGGTTAGAAAGAGATGGTTCTTTAAAGAACCTTTGAGTGAATGGTTCTTTGTGGAACCAAAAATGGTTCTTCTATGGCATCGCATGAAGAACCCTTTAAAGCACCTTAATTTTTAAGAGTGTATACATACAAATCACTGCCGTTTCTAGATATAAATGTAAATTACCACTTCCCAGTGACTTCCTCTTTGGTTTTTTTTTTGTTTTTTTGTTTTTTTAAAAAGCTGACTATTAGTGGTCTTAAGACAATTGCAACCCTGAGTATTAAACTCAAATTAAATTTGCACCATTTGTGCTATTAGTTTTCTAAACAAGCCATTTCCAGCTAAAATGGAAACTTGTGGCAGTAAAACATCAGCAACCTTTATTCGCACAAATTAGAATTACACGGCAGATTATTGATTAATAAAGACTTATTTTCCCACAGTTCTTCACACAATACTATGGTTTGACCTCAAAACTCTTTTACTATATCCATGACTTATAAACTAATATATTTCAATGTTTGCATTACAAAACCAGCTCCCTATGTATAGCTTTTCTGACATGGTGAACTTGCTCGATGGCCCACCTGGTACAGCACTGCAGTTGTAATAACACTGCAGCTTTTATAACAAAATGTCTATGTAGAACAAATAAATGTTTAACGATATACTGCATTTTAAATAACAACAGTATTAATTATATTAATTTTTATATTCCAATCCCAGTCGAGGAAGAACGGTCTTATCTAGCAAATGATTGGTTATTTTCTAAAATACAACTTATATACTTTTTTTTTCGACCTACCCTAACTGTCATGAACTAGAATACACAGAATTGATGCAGAGTTAGACAAGACAAGCATTTGAGGTTAAAAAGTATATAATTTTTTTTTTTTAGAAAATAACCGATTGTTTCACTAGATAAGACCTTTCTTCCTGGGATCATTTAGAACCCTTTGAAGCTGTATTTAAACTGCATTTTGGAAGTTCAAACTCTGGGGCACCATAGAAGTCCACTATATGGAGAGAAAAACTCCCATCTCATTTTCTCCTCCAACTTCAAAATTGTCCTACATTGCTGCAGAAGTACCGACCCATTGTTTACAAAGTAAATGTGCAAAGAAGATAAAAAAAGAGAAAAAACACAAGTAAAACAGCAGGTAAAACAGCAGGTAAAACAGCGATGTAGGACAATTTTGAAGTTGAAAAAAAAATGAGATAGGAGTTGGTATGACCTCAAAACTCTTTTACCATATCCATGATTTATAAACTAATATATTTCAATGTTTGCATTACAAAACCAGCTCCCTATGTATAGCTTTTCTGACATAGTAAACTTGCTCGATGGCCCACCTGATACAGCACTGCAGTTGTAATAACACAGCAGCTTTTATAACAAAAGGCCTATGTAGGACAAATAAATGTTTAACAATGTACTGCATTTTAAATAACGACAGTATCAATTATATTAATTTTTATATTGCGGAACAATGAATAAATGACAATGTCACGTCAACAACCCATATCACATTTTGGCTACAAAGACATCTTTCTTCTTCTTTATCTTCTTTAGAATGACTTCCTGTTTGGTTGTTAATTTGGTTTAGTATATTCCTTCCTTGTCTCTGCATGTTGGTTGCACCACATGACTTCTTTGAAGACTTTTATTATTATTATCACTGTTTACTATTTTAACAAAAATGCTTGGTGATGCCAACTGAAAGGAAATTTGTTTAAGAAGTGAAGATATCACATTTTGATTATAAAGACTTTTTTTCTTCAGAATAACATGTAAGACTAGACATGTGTATTAGGCAAACAAAAAGGGTCATTTTTGATTCCATGCCATAAATGAAACTCCTCAGCTTTTCATAAACCCCTTAAATGATTGCAGTAGAAAGAATGACAGAAGTTGTTAGTAAAAAAAAAAAGGCCTATTCTATGCAGCGGTGTTCAAATCACTGAGGCGACTGCAGGGCCATTAAGTTAACACGCTCTGGAAAATAGCTCACCCCCCACCTCCCCATTCTTAATGTCATCTGAATGCTCTTTGATGGAGGCGTAACCTTATTTCAAACTGTGTTAACCTTGGCTCTTCCTCCTTCCCTTTCGCTCTGTCTCGTTTATTTACCCAGGAACTATCTGCACACGGGGCGGTTTCGCGCTCTGATGAGCGCTTTATCTCTGAGCCCACCTTTCGCCTGCGTTGGTCTTGCGTTGGGTATCGGTGTTAATTATCTCGCCGTATTCCCCCTCTCCCGCCTATCGGATGGCCTCATCGCCACTACGTAATTATACGCGGCTCACACGGCCGCCCGCCCCTCTCTCACGGGACCTGTGGAAGAAGTGCGGAGGAAAACAGTAGACACTCCATCTCATGGTTTGCAGATTGTCTTGATTTTTCTACAGAAGCAAAATCGAGGAAATATACAATATGTCATGGGAAAGACTACCAATTGACTATTAGTGGTCTTAGGGATAGTTTACCCAAAAATGAAAATTACCACATGATTTACTCATCCTCAAGGTGTATACAACTTTCTCCTTTCAGATGAATACAATCAAAATTACATAAAAAATGTCCTGGCTCTGGTGTTCTAGATTTTAAAGCAAAATAAAGTGTGTCCATCTATCATAAAACGTACTCCACACAGCTTTGGGCGGTTAATAAAGGCCTCTTGAAGTTTGTGTAATAAAAATATGCCTATTTACAACTTTTTAAACTGTTATCTCTAGTTCCGCTAACTGTTGTAATGCATTCATGTAATAGTGGCGTTCCAGTGGATGACATATTCACACAATTATAATTGTGGGGCAGATTATTGATTAATAAAGACTTATTTGTACACGGTTTCTTGCAGAATACTATGTGTATGATTTACAAACTTGTATATTATGATGTTTGGATTAGAAAATCAGCTCCCTATACAGCTTTTCTGATATAGTAAATTTGCACGATAGCCCACCTGGTACAGCATTGCAGTTGTAAGAAAGCGTTCAGGGACGAAATCCACTAAATGAACAGTAAGCCCTAACCTAAAATGTTTACTTTTTGCAATTTTAAAGTAAATAAAATCATAATTAAAGAAGTTCACTTCCAGAACAAAAATTTACAGATAATTTACTCACCCCCTTGTCATCCAAGATGTTCATGTCTTTCTTTCTTCAGTTGTAAAGAGCGTATGTTTTTTTTGAGGGAAACATTTCAGGATTTCTGTCCATATACTGGGTTTCTATGGTGCCCCCCGAGTTTAAACTTCCAAAATGCAGTTTAAATGCAGCTTTAAAGGGCTCTAAACAATCCCAGTCGAGGAAGAACTGCATATTGGAAGTTCAAACTCTGGGGCACCATAGAAATCCACTATATGGAGAGAAAAACTCCCATATCATTTTCTCCTCCAACTTCAAAATTGTCCCACATCGCTGCAGAAGTACCCAGTGTTTACAAAGTAAATGTGCAAAGGTTAAACGCTCTTTAAAAAAAAAAAAAAAAAAAAAAACGATGTAGTACAATTTTGAAGTTGGAGAAAAAATAAGATTTTATAAGTTTTTCAACCTACCCTAACTGTCAAGACAAACATTTGAGGTTAAAAAGTATATAAATTGTCAATTTATTTTGGAAAATAACTGATTGTTCTGCTATATAAGACCCTTTTTCATCATCTGGGATTGTTTAGAGCTTTGAAGGATCATTTAAACTGCCTTTTGGAAGTTCAAACTCGTGGACACCATTGAAGTCCACTATATGGAGCGAAATCCTAAAATGTTTTCCTCCAAAAACACAACTTCTTTACGATTGATGAAAGAAAGACATGAACAAGTAAATATTTAAAGAAACTGGATTTTGTGTTTGAAAAATGCACACACGCTTGCTTTGTTGTTGTGGGGCTAATGCTTTAATCAGCACAGGTTTAATTTCGTAGTTTCTGTCTCTCATCACCTTTGCATCTGTCTCCCAGTTTCCATTCCACCCTCCATTCATTTGTCTCTTTCTTGTAATAAAGCTGTGCTCCACGCCAAAGACTCCATGACCTTCTCTCAACTCTCAGACTCCATTGTAGCAATGAGAGAAGTAATTAATGCGTTATCCTCTCATCTGAGTGTGTCGTCTTTTTAGCGGAGGTGTACGGCTCCCTCTGTTTCTCTCACACTCTTAATTAACTCGCGCTTCGCCCAATCCTCACCCTTTTCTTTTCTCCTCTGACGGACGTTTATTCACAATGAACAATGGTGGATGTGGTCTCGCGGCGAGTCACGGATGTACCGTTCCGTTGAAGTTGTCAAGTGCGGGTGAAGAGAAAGTGAGCGAGAGTAAAGGAGAAATGATGAAAAAGGGGTGATAAATGTAAAAGAGTTTAACGCAATGTACGTCAGACTTTAAAAAGGGACACGAGGACACTGGGACAATAAAATAATAATCACCGTAAGGCCCTGTTTTGCACAGAATTTTAAAATGAAATACTGCATCTTAACTTTGACACTGAATAAAAAGTATTATATTGTAATGTCCATAGCTTTTGTATTATAAGACTGTCTACATATATATCTGTGTATTTATTTATTCATTGATTGACTGATTGATTGAAATATGGATATGTTTGGCCCTGTGAGCATTTAGAAAATAAACTCTTAATTTAAATTGATCTAATCCGTCTATTTATTTATTTATTTATTTATTTATTTATAATGCTCATTTCCATCACATCTTAAATTATACGCAGTATTGTTTTTAATAACATTCTGTGATGGAAATTTAATTTTTTGTAACAAAATTGCACACACTTTTGATTTACTAAGGTCGCTATCATAAGTATCATAGGTATCACAAGCATTCAGAAGTATAATATTTTATTATAATATTACTATAAATATTATTAAAAATGAATAATAATAATAATTGTTACTTTTTTGAATAATGACACAAATCATAGCTGGAAATGTCATGAAATAAAAATATATATTTTTAATATTAATTTTAATTTTAATTTTACAAAGTAAATATTGAAAGGGCTTCTCTTGAAATAGTCTTTTTTGTATTTTAGCTTTGATTATATTATATTATGAAATTTTGGGTCTAAGACAAAGGTAAAAACCTATTTTTAAAAAAGGCATTTTAAAAATAGCAATAAAGAAAAGAAAAGAAAAGAAAAGAAAAGAAAAGAAAAGAAAAGAAAAGAAAAGAAAAGAAAAGAAAAGAAAAGAAAAGTTGAACTGTCATAAAAAAATAATTAATGTGATCATCTTTAAAAAAAATAATAAATAAATAAAATAAAAAATAAATTTAAAGACCATAGTTTATTGTGAACATCTTAAAAAAATTTTAAATAAAGTTGAAGAGCATAATTCAATGTAAACAAAATGAAATTAAAAATAGAAGACCGATAAAGTTGAAGATTTAATGTGAACATCTTAAAAAAAAAAAGATAAATAAAATAAAATAAAAGTTCAAGACCATAATTTAACGTGATCATCTTAAAAAATAATAAAATAAAATAAAATAATTAAAAAATGTAAAGACCATAATTTAATGTAAGCATTTAAAAAAAAAAGGACGACCGTAATTTAATGTGATAATAATAATAATAATAATAATAAAATAAAATAAAGAATAAATTTAAATACCATAATACATAAATAAAAAAAATAAAAAAATTGAAGACCAATAGATAAAGTTGAAGACCTTTATTTAATTTAATGTGAACATCTTATATAAAAAATAAAATAAAATAAAATAAAATAAAATAAAATAAAATAAAATAAAATAAAATAAAATAAAATAATAAAATAAAATAAAATAAAAAAAAATAAAATAAAATAAAATAAAATAAAAAAAAATAAAAAAAAAATAAAAAAAATTAAAAATTAAAAATTAAAAAAAATAAATAAATAAAAAAGTAGTTGAAGACCCTAATTAATGTGAACACCCTTTAAATAAATAAAACCTGTTTCATATTATCCTCTGGGACATAAAACTGGGAAAAGTTCAAGTTCAGAACAAATGTGTGATAGCATGAAAATAAAAGCATAATACTTCAATATTCATAAGGTCTGTTGACACCAAGTCAAGTTTTAGGATCAAACAACAATTTAGCAATTAACAACAAAACAAATCATTTCAAAACATTAAACACATATCATCCTGTGATAAATTGTGTTTAATTAATTAATTTGGTGCAAAAATTCTATTTAGACTAACACATCGTAGTTACAGACTCAAACAAGCCTTTAGACATCATGCAAATGTGTTTTTCTGCATGATACCTGACACCAGCCTTTTCTACATATATTCAGCCTCTTCCCCATTGTAAGAGGAAATGCAAATCTAGTCTCAGGTCATTGGCAAAGGGCACGCGCCCCCATTACTAACACATAGCTGCTTCATTTTACCTCACGCTGACCCATACAGGTGCTTCTCCAACTGTGGGCCTGCATTCACTCTCAGTACAACAGTCTGAAAGCTGATCTAGCATCAGGTTTCTCCATGTCCATTTTGATATGGGTTTGAACATACGACAATGCTGATCTAGAGTCCCCGAGGCCGCTGCAGTTGACTATGAGGTTGATGTGTCCTCAGAGAAGTCAAAATCGTATCCATTCAGACCACTGAAATGCATTAGCATGCTAAGTGACTGACAGCCTAGTGTTTATATAGGCTTTGTTCAAGACAAACTGACCCTTGAGGGACCAAACAAGGAGCAGGGGTCTCCGTCAGGGCAGGGGTCAAAATGTGATGACCCTTAGGCTGGCTTTGTCCACTTTGATTAAAGCGTTTAGTGTTTCTGAAAGCGTCCTTCATTGCGGTAAAAACAAGGCCATCGTTGAGGGGGAACAACCTGGAATGTTTGCTAAATATGATCTACTTACAATTATATAATAATCTAAAACAAGTTTTTTTTTTTAACAATTTGGGTGATAAAGTTCGCATTTTTATCAGCTGTGTCAAATAAAACAACAAAAACGAATAAAACAAATATTACTGATTCATACATAATAATCGAATTATTTATATCACCATAAATTAAACAACTTTCTAGATTATTGTAGGTATTTTCAACTCTTTGAATTTGTACTTTGATGTTTCCATAAATGTAACCCTGGACCACAAAACCAATAACCAAAATTATTGATTTTTCTTTTATGCTAAAAATCATCAGGAAATTAAGTAAAGATCATGTTCCATGAAGATTTTTTTGTAAAATTCCTACTATAAATATATCAAAATGTAATTTTTGATTAGTAATATGCATTGTTAAGAACTTAATTTGGACAACTTTAAATGTGGTTTTCTCAGTATTTTGAATTTTTGTGCACCCTCAGATTCCAGATTTTCAAATAGATGTATCTTGGCCAAATATTGTCCTATCCTGACAAACCATATATCAATAGAAAGCTTATTTATCTTATTTATCTGTATCTGGGGGTTTTTGTTTTGGGGTCCAGGGTCACAAATGTTTTCATCAATATCTGAGAGTGTTGAGAAATGAATTTAAAGGCGCATATTTATTTATCTTAATGCAGATTAATGCATCTTAATCTTAACGTTAAAAAAGTTTCAGTTTTAAGTGTTTATTCTGCCTTTTTTTAAAACAATTTTAAACTTTATGTGTAGTCTTGAACTTGAAATGTGTAGTATTAAGTAACAGCATGTATATAGCAGGTTTATTCTTAAAGTTATTGTATTCTAAATTTTAAACACTAAAGTTATGATAAATAATTGCAGCAATTGTTTTTATGCATTAATGAAATGGTTTTGAGTAGAATATTGAGAAAACTGAATAAATTAATATAATAAATAAATATATAAATATATAAGAATAAATAATACATTTGTGCTAATAATAATAATAATAATAATAATAATAATAAACATTTAATTATTTATGCTGTAATTAAGTTGTTTTGTACGGAGACGCATTGCTGCCACACACTTATTTTTTTTCCCACTCAGCTATGTCGTTATAACGAGATCTTTTCTCGTAAAAACGACATCTTTTCTCGTTAAAACGACATCTTTTCTCGTAAAAACGACATAATTTTCTCGTTAAAACGACATCTTTTCTCGTAATAACGAGATCTTTTCTCGTTAAAACGACATAATTTTCTCGTTAAAACGACATCTTTTTCTCGTAATAACGACATAATATGTCATACGATCTGACGTTCCTGTTATAGATGATATGATTATGTTATTGTGTATTATGCAAAGCGTTTGTCCGCGCTGCCTTTTCCACAGTCCTGACATAAAGGAGGATGCACGCTGCTGGAGTTAGAATACACTAGCTATAGAAATAAACTGTTTTAATAATTTTAATGTATTGGTTTCAATTGTAGCTGCATGTTTATTAGGATTAATCTCCAATCTGCCCTCAGACCCAGAGGATTTAAGATGATCAGATCAAAACTCTGAGCTTGGAATATTATTTGGATGAAAGTTTGATTTTACAGAAAATTGAAATACGATCATAAAGAAATAAAATAGAAATGACAAACGGTTTGGCTGCATTATGATAATAATAATTTCGTTCCTTTTCAAAAATGGACAAAATCAATGAAAAAAAAATCAGTTTAGTATTTTTGTCTGTGGGTAAAAAGAGAGCTTATGCTTTAATAATTATATGTGGGCGGCAATGAAAAGTCACTTTTTTAACTCAACCTGTTTTCATGTCTATCGCATCATGCAGAATAAATACAAATACAAAAATACAAACAAATCTAGCTTAATTTCGTTTTTCTGTTTCTCAAACAAAACGAAATAATAATAATAATAATAATAATAATAATAATAATAATAATAAGCTATTATTATTATTATTATTATTATTATTATTAGGCCTATTATTATATTTTCCTTATTATGAATTCTATTTATTTATTTCTGCTCATATTTCGATTTGCTGTTAAATCAAAAAGATTTTATAATAAAAATAATAATACGCCTAATAATAATAATAATCATGGCTGGGTTCTCCGAAACCACCTTAACGCTACGTCGTTCTTAAGTTGTACCTTAAGAAGTACCTTATCGTTAATATGTGTTTTCAAAAACCTTCTTTGTTAAGTATACCTTCTGTAAGTCATACGTTCGTAAGGTTGGTCTGGAGCGCTCTTAGCTATACCTTACCGCTGCTGACGGTTCATACCGCTAGTGGGCACCACGCAAAAAGCTTTTTTACATCGCAGTTTAATTACAAATAGAAAATTTTATATGAACATTTAATATAAAATCTGATTTAGTATTAAAATGGCATTTTTTACTTAAAACTTTAAAATTTTACACATAAAATACTTAAGTTGTTATAGCCTACACCCAGTGTCAAGTCAAGTCACCTTTATTTATATAGCGCTTTTAATACAGATTGGGTCAAAGCAACTGCACAGTATTTAAACAGAACAATAGTGTGTAAGTAACGCATTATTGTAAACAATCAATTTTCAGTAAAAGGCAGTTCATCAATGAATTCAGTGTTATCATCATCCAGTTCAGTTCAAATAGTATACGATATGGCTGGAAAGTGTCCCCCAACTAAGCAAGCCAGAGGCGACAGCGGCAAGGAACCAAAACTCCACAGGTGACAGAAATGGAGAAAAAACCTTGAGAGAAACCAGGCTCAGTCGGGGGACCAGTTCTCCTCTGGCCAGTGTATGGAAGTGTTTTCATTAATAAAGTTTCCATGGTTGTTAGCTTTTTTTAATTACTATTTCGAGGCACATCAGCGGGCGAACCATTTGACAGAAAAGGCTATGAGTCTATATAAAGAAAGATGAGTTTACACAAACTTTATAGCTATGGCAGCGAGACAGTGAGTACTTGTTTTAAATCAAAGACGGCGCCGTGCGCGGAGAGTAATAGTGTGTAATACATACGCCAAAGTCCAATTTTGCGTGCATATGATATGCCAATCCTTCCCATTAACTTAAATGGAGAGAGGATGCATACAAATACCACGCATCATCTTTTATATCATCTATATAAAAGATGATGCGTGGTATTTATACGCATCCTCTCTCCATTGAAGTTAATTGGAAGGATTGGCGTATCATATGCACGCAAAAATGGACTTTGGCTTATGCATTACACGCTATTGCAAAGTCGTGTTATTCGTACGCAAAATGATGAGAATAAGTTGAAACACATACACATGTATTTCTGCATGTACATATTTCAATGAGCCCCGATAAATGCAGTTTGTACTATTTCTAAAACGCTTCTTTATGAAAAAAAAATACTCAATACTCAATACTTTACCTATACCGCTGTGAAGGAAAGAGCGCACAATCGATCACCGAGGCATCGATATCAACCTATTCAGCACCTCCACCATGGACAGCACCTGCTAAGGTCGCACTTAAGAAGGTTTACCTTAAGCAATATCCTAAGGTATAGTTTGGAGAACACACGTAGGAAAGGTATACCTGTAGTTAAGGTGTACCTTTTGAGTCTTCGTAGCACGCTAAGAGACAACGTTATCGGAGAACGCAGCCCAGAATAATAATAATAATAATAATGATAATAATAATAATAATAAGCATAATAACAATTTGAGTAGCCTATTATTATTATTATTTCATTTTGTTTGAGAAACGGAAAAACGAAAAGCTTGATTCTTCATATTTTTGTTCGTGGGTAAAACACATGAGCTTATTGCTTGAATATTAATTTAACATGCCTGGGCGGCCTTGATACTTATGATTATATACAAATTATACATTATTTATTATGTATTATTAAATTTTATCTTTAGCTAAATCAAGCCACGAATCGGGTTTTTCATCTGGATTATAGGCTACTGTGGAAATATGCTGCGCAGTCTCTGAGTGTAAGCACAATGGTAGGTTACAGATAATGAACTCACACGGGAAAGACTGTACACTACCTCTTGTTGGATTTATACGAATTAAGTAAACACAATTTTGTTTTCGATTCTTTTATTGAAGTAGACCTTTCAAGCTGCATAGAGAGACATAAATTGCGAGAGCGCACCCTGTATTTTTACAAAGGCAATTTGTAACGTTTTGTTGTTATTGTGGAAGTACATAAAATAAAACAGACATTTATATTTCATTCCTCTGTAATCACAAAGTAAGGGATCGCGCTGGTACCGCCGACCCGAAAAGTGCAGTGAGCTTTATATGAGACTTGCAAAGAAACGTTATTGTGACTAATTTGCAGAGCGGTAGGCTACATCAGACGAACATTTATTCTGCATGATGGGACAGACCGTAAAGACAAGCTGAGTCGAAAAGTGGCTTTTCCGGACCGCTCACGCACAAATATTAAAGCATAAGCTCTCTTTTCATGAAAAAAAAATCTGGCTTTATTTATTTTCATTTTTTAAACAGAACGAAATCATCATAATCATAACACGATCAAACCGTGTGTCATTTTTCTTTTATTTATTTCTGATACTATTTACATTTTCTGTAAAATCAAACTTTCATCCAAATAATATTCCAAGCTCAGAGTCAGAAATAACAGTTTTGATCTGATCATCTTAAATCCTCTGGGCCTGAGGGCAGATTAGTAGGCCCTATGGAGATTAATCCTAATAAACATGCTGCTACAATTGAAACAATTACATTCAAATTATTAAAACAGTGTATTTCTATGGGCTATATAGCTAGTGTATTCTAACTCCAGCAGCGTGCATCCTCCTTTAGGTCAGGACTGTGGTGAAGGCAGCGCGGACAAACGTTTAGCTCCCTCACATAATGTCTATAACAGGAACATCAGATCGTATGACATGATATGTCGTTATAACGAGAAAAAGATGTCGTTTTAACGAGAAAATTATGTCGTTTTTACGAGAAAAGATCTCGTTATTACGAGAAAAGATGTCGTTTTAACGAGAAAAGATGTCGTTTTTACGAGAAAAGATGTCGTTTTTACGAGAAAATATGTCGTTTTTATGAGAAAAGATCTCGTTATAACGACATAGCTGAGTGGGGAAAAAAATAAGTGTGTTGCAGCAATGCGTCACCGTAGTTTTGAGTAAAAATGTAAATAATAAAATTTTAACATACACATACATATCAATATATACATATTTTTCTAATAATAATAATAATAATAACAACAACAGCAACATTTATTTATCCTGTAATTAAGTGTTTTTTTGTAAAATATTGAGTAAAATATATATATATAAAACATACTCATACACATTTGCATACACATCAAAATAAATAAATATGTTCTAATAATAATAAAATTAATAGTAAATACTCTAAACATACAAAACTAAATTCATTATTATTATTATTTACAGAGATTGATTTGTGCTCTAAGGCAGTGGTTTAGAGATATTGAGTAAAATGCTGAGTAAACTTTAAATACTCTTTGCATAAATAAAAAAAATAAATAATAAATATAACTTTTGTGCTAATTAAATTACTTTCAAAGCTTAAATGTTGTTATTTTAAAAATGAATGGATGATAAAACTGTGGAATATGTTTTGTACCATGTCTCAAGAATTAGATAAAAAAAAAATTATTTAGCATTTGAATAATTGTAAATTAGCTGAAAGAATAAGAAGACGACGAGTAGTAGGGTCATTCGCCCTCAGATGTCAAAGAGCGATGTATATCGTCTCACGTCCGCATATTTCCATCTTTCTTTTAATTAAAACTCAGCAGAGACGAGTGTTTTAGGGTATAGCTATTATAAAAAATCATTCTGACATTAGCCAGGCTGTGTTTGTGACATGGTTTTATTTTGCTTTTTGAACTTAGCAGTAATAAATTACACACTAGCGTAGCGAGGCTGAGCAGCTCCTATCTTTTTAATTTCCTAAATGCAATTCATTGCTCCGAACATGGGCTCCAAACATTAATTAATTTGTATTTGATAATTTGCACATTTTCATAGCATGACATGAGTGAATTTCGCCTCTCTCTTTAAACTTTGCTCTGCCTATACAAGTTTAATTAAGCTGAATCTGTCTGCATTATCAACAGCATGAATTGGAGGCTTTTTAAAACACATGAGGTGTGGATAGTGATATATATATATATATTTTTTAATTTGGAAAAGAGAGCATTTCAAAACGAAGCAGAGGGATTGCTGGAGGTGGTGTACATTTCATTGTAATTTGCAGAGACTGAAAAATAAATATGACTTAGAATATCAGTCACACGCACACAATTGTCTGAGTGTTGTAATTAAACCGGCGTGTGTTTGTTTAGCGGAGAAGTTGTTGGGTCTATAGGTACAAAATGTTCTTGTCATAAAATTGCTCATTTCCAGTCAAGTTGTTCTGAGATGTTGAGGTGGAAACTTGAGGGGCAGATCAATCTTAGCATATCAGCCTTTCTCCATCAGATTAGCATTAATGTTTTTAGCTACATAGGATGTGGATAAACGTTCTCTCGTCCAAAAACACACACTCCTGTGATCTGCGTGCGCTCTGGCTTTTTTCAGAACCTAATCCAAGTTTGATCTCCCATGATTGCAACATTTACGCAACACGACAGATGAGCACGACGATAAAAATGCTAAATTAATGAAACATAGATCGCAAGATCTCCCTCTCCATTTCTTCCTCCGATTACTCGGAGAAGAGACACGAGGGTCGTATAACCCTTGTTCTGTGCTCTTTTCTACCCTCACCTATCTCAGCATTCTCTGCCGCTTTGGTTTACATTTGGCAGCTAATACGTTTTTTAAAAAACAGACTATTCTGTATTTTGTATTACTGTTTTAAAGTACATACGATTCATTTTGAATTTTGAAATGACCCTATCTTTAAATGTTTATATATTTTGTTCAAAGCGAATCAAGGCTTAAAAGAGAGATTTAAGTTTTAAAATGTAAGCAGACACATATGTTTAGTAACGCTTTACAATAAGGAGTGATTTGTTAACATTAATGTATTGAACTAACATGAACAAACAATGAACAACACATTTATTACACTATTTATTGATGTGTTAATGTTAGCTAATGAAAATACAGTAGTTCATTGTTTGTTCATTTTAGTTTGCAGTGCATGTTAACAAACACAACAAAAATGGTTCTTCTATGGCATCGCTGTGAAAAGCACCTTTATTTTTAAGAGTGTACCTAAATGACTATTACAACAAACTATCAGAATCAACTAAGGAACAAATTACAGTAGGAGTTTATGAGGGAAAACCGTACATTAGCAGTTATGTGTAAAAAGTTACTATTATCATGTTAACTGTAACATATGTTATCATGTTTACAGACTATTCTGTATTACTGTTTTAAAGTACAAAAGATTCATTTTGAACTTTGAAATGACCCTACCTTTAAAATGTGTATATATTTTGTTTAAAGCGAATTAAGGCTCAAAAGAGAGATTTAAGTTTTAAAATGTAAGCAGACACGTATGTTTAGTAACGCTTTACAATAAGGTGTCATTTGTTAACATTAATGTATTGAACTAACATGAACAAACAATGAACAACACATTTATTACACTATTTATTAATCTGTGTTAATGTTAGCTAATGAAAATACAGTAGTTCATTGTTTGTTCATTTTGGTTTGCAGTGCATTAACTAATGTTAACAAACACAACTTGTGATTTTAATAAAGCATTAGTAAATGTTGAAATTATTGTTCATTCTTAGTTCATGTTAACTAATGTAGCTAAGTAATTTTAACTAATAAACCATATTGTAAAGTGTTAACATGTTTTTAAAGGTGAGTTATTCAGTGTATTAACATTATTTCTGCCAAAAAAAAAACATTTACAGTAAATCAAAATAAAACAGTACATCAGATCTATATAAATGATATAAAACATAATTATAAAATACATTTATTAAAATCTTATAAAATGTATTTCACTTTTTTTTCTTTTTTTTTTAATCTGTATATTAGTAAAGCAGCAGACTCTTGGATTGTGCAAAAACTTTACCAAAGTAAAAGTACAAGTTATCAGAAATAATTAAAGAAGTAAAATTAAATGAATCTTAATTTTTAAAGTAAAAGTAAAAAGGTTTCCAATAGAAAGACTACTAAATAACGAACAATAGTTTTTATCAACATTTATAAAATATCGCAAACATTTTGCACAAATCTGTAATGGAAATGCAGCTAATGACAAATTATTATATAGCACAAATTGCTATATAATAAAAGTTCTGTCAAGAAACTTTAGATGATTGGCTGATGGACCGTTAACGCAAACCGACGATTCACAGCGTCAAATTACTTGGCACAAGTTGATTGGTTCATGGTGCATACATAGCCAATGAGCTTGCTACTTTATATTTAAATAGCTGATTAGCATTCACTAGAGCATTTCACACCGCTCTTTTTAGACTTCCTCTGAAACCCTCCATCCTCCCCAGCTCCACCTGCATAGATCTGCAACGTTTCAGAAGCATCCCAGAAGCGGCTCTCTACGCTGCTTCGATAAAGATACGTGCCTACGCCTTCTTTGATTAAAAATAATGGCTGGCGTGGTGGCTGCGATATACATAAACCTACCGACATCTGTCGTCATGACTTAATGCAAGAGAAAAAAAAATGCCTTTATTTCAATAATTTTTGAACAACATTTCAAAATATATCAGAAGTTTTGCGTAAACCTGTAATGTAAATGCAGCTAAAGACAAACAGAAAGTTCCAAATTCCCTTTCCCTTTTTTGTAAAGGGATGACAGAAATCTATTTTTAATTACACTGGGTCATGTTCCTCTCAATACATGCATATTTTGTCATTTCTCAAACTCTGTAAAATATGCATTTTGAAGTAAATATGCTACACAAATTGCTTCATATACAGTGATGGCCAAACTATTAGAACACTCATATTTTTACCAGCTTAAAAAATGGTTTTAAGTCAGTTATTTCTATCTTTTGCTGTAGTGTGTCAGTAGAAAATATCAGTTTTTATTTCCCAACATTCATTTGGCCATTAATTGTAATAATCCAGTGAGATTTTTGATTGTACAAACACAGAGATCGGATCTTATCATCATCCAGTCTGTCTGGAATGACATGAAGAAACCGAACAAACTAAGAGAGACCAAATCCAGAAGAACTGTGGCATCATCTCCAAGACGCTTTAAGAAACCTACCTGCAAAGCTACAGTACTGTTAAAAGTTTTAGGCAATGTAAAAATGAGGATGCTGTCAAAAATAATGTCATAAATAGATTTTCTTTATTAATTAACTTTCTTGGAGACGTTTCCACAGTTCTTCTGGATTCAGTCTATCTCAGTTTGTTCTGTTTCTTCATGTCAATACAGACAGAATGGATGATGATGAGATCAGATCTCTGTGTGGAGCACTGGGTGTTGTCAGACTCCTTGTGCAAACAAAAATCTCACTGGATTACAATTAATGGCTAAATGAATGCCACACTACACCAAAAGATAGAAATAACTGACTTAAAGGAGTAGTTCACTTTCAGAACAAAAATTTACAGATAATGTACTCACCCCCTTGTCATTCAGGATGTTCATGTCTTTTTTGAGGAAAACATTTCAGGATTTCTCTCTATATAATGGACTTCTATGGTGCCCCTGAGTTTGAACTTCCAAAATGCAGTTTAAATGCAGCTTCAAAGGGCTCTAAATGAGCCTACTTTTTAATCTCTACACAAAGTACACAAAGAGCTAGACAAGACGAGCATTTGAGGTTAAAAAGTATATCAATTGTAAATTTTTTTTTAGAAAATAACAGATCGTTTTGCTAGATAAGACCCTTCCGTTTAGAGCGATTTGAAGTTACATCTTGGATGGCAAGGGGGTGAGTACATTATCTGAAAATTTTTGTTCTGAAAATGAACTACTTTAAAACCATGTTTTAGTTGGTGAACATATAGTGTTCTAATGATTTTAGCCACCACTGTAAAAAGACAAGGTGAACAATTTATTGGTATTAAAAGTTGATGTCTACTTGCCACCACAAATGAAGAATGACCCATCGATCTGATGCAAATATGTTTTTGAGGTACTAGAAAGGACTAGTGATCTCTGAAACCCCAAACTGACCATGAAGCTTTATGAATTGATGATGATGACTCAATAAGATATTGCCAGTTGGCTCCATTTATGCCTGACTCTCTGTCCTGCTTCAACGCACACTAGACAAATTACCTGCGTGGTGGCGTCAACCACAGAGCTAGTGAGTGGGAACACCCCTTGACACAATGCCCTCTACCCACTATCTCAATTATTCACAAAACCACCTGATAAAGAAAAAAAAGATTCAAAATGAA
This sequence comes from Garra rufa, assembly GCF_049309525.1. Taxonomy (NCBI): domain Eukaryota; kingdom Metazoa; phylum Chordata; class Actinopteri; order Cypriniformes; family Cyprinidae; genus Garra; species Garra rufa. The sequence continues at coordinate 26,114,381 of NC_133364.1, forward strand.
TTGACCTGAATGACGGGGTTTCCTCATTCAGTCAAAGTGCCACAATGGCTCCACATCACCCCTCCAAGTCTTTCCACCCAACACCTTGATAAAACCTCCATTCTTTCATTTTCTGTCTCTCGTTCCCCTCTTTCATTTGCTCTTCGATCCCAGGCCACCAGGGAACACATGGGCCTTTGTTCGCTGAATTGGTTTTCTGATGTTTCTCTTTCTTGCTTCTCTCTCTTCTCGGCTCGTCTTTTCTTCGGGGAGAGCCTGATTAATATCGTCCGTAATGCGAAGCGGTGACGCGCACGGTCCCTCTCAGCCATTACCGCGCAGAGTCACTGAGCTTAATACCCGAAATATTACAGTCACAGCGTAATGGGATTCCAGCGCAGAATATGAAAAGCATGAATTTATGCATTTTTAAATGAAGGCAGAATAACTCAAGCGGCTCATTAATGAGACTCACTGTGTACAGAACTCATACAGGACGTACGATGTGAAGCTCTGATGTGCCATTTATGATTCATGTTCAAAATTAGCTTAAAACATGAGAGCAAACAGTATGTTACTGTTCAAGCTTAGGAAAGTATGAGTTCTAGATTAAAAGTGGACGTAATTATCGTAAGGCCTACAAAGTCAACTTAGCTTCAGAAAAGAACAAGGAAGGAAGGAATACCGCCATGGTTCTAATAACACTATTCACTATTTTCCTATTAGCATGCATATTAATAACACACTGGCTGTTTATTAGCACTTATAAAGTACTTCATGACCAGATTTTAGATCCTTTAACCTTATCCAATACACTCTTAAGAATAAAGGTGCTTCACGATGCCATAGAAGAACCTTTTTTGTCTAAATGGTTCCATAAAGAACCTTTAACATCTGAAGAACTGTTCTGTTTGACAAAAGGTTATTTGGGGTGAAAGAAGGTTCTTCAGATTATAAAAAGGTAAGAAAGAGATGGTTCCCCTGCTGAAAAAAACAGCTAAAACTAGCCTAGGCTGGTTGGCTGGTCTTAGCTGGTGTAAACTGGAAGTAGCTTGTTTAAGCTGGCCAAAACCCCTCTAAAACCAGCCTGCTGACCAGATAAAACCAGGCTGGTTTCACCAGGGTCTGAACCTTTGACTGAATGGTTCTTTGTGGAAGCAAAAATGGTTCTTCTTTGGCATTGCTGTGAAGAACCTTTTAAAGCACCTTTATTTTTGCTCGTCTTGCACTAGGTAGACTACATATTATATAGTCATGTTGGAAAGGCCACGCTTAACGAAGGCGGAAGTACCGAACCAGTATTCACAAAGCGAATGTGCAAAGATAAAACAAAGGCAGAAGTACCGACCCAGTATTCATAAAGCGAATGCGCAAAGAAAGTCAAATGGCCTTTACAAAAAAGGTAAAACAAAGATGTCAAACGATTTAGTTTGACTGGTTGGCTGGTCTTAGCTGGTGTAAACTGGAAGTAGCTTGTTTAAGCTGGCCAAAACCCCTCTAAAACCAGCCTGCTGACCAGCTAAAATCAGGCTGGTTTCACCAGGGTCTGAACCTTTGACTGAATGGTTCTTTGTGGAAGCAAAAATGGTTCTTCTATAGCACTAGCTAGACTTTGTGTATTATATAGTCATGTTGGAAAGGCCACACATAACAAAGGCAGAAGTACCGACCCAGTATTCATAAAGCGAATGCGCAAAGAAAGTCAAATGGCCTTTACAAAAAAGGTAAAACAAAGATGTCAAACGATTTAGTTTGACTGGTTGGCTCTTCTTAGCTGGTGTAAGCTGGAAGTAGCTTGTTTATGCTGGTCTCCCTGCCTGGCCAGGCTGGTCAGGTTGGTTTTAGCTGGCCAAAAGTGGCCAAAATCCCTCTAAAACCAGCCTGCTGACCAGCTAAAACCAGGCTGGTTTCACCAGGGTCTGAACATTTGACTGAATGGTTCTTTGTGGAAGCAAAAATGGTTCTGCTATGGCATTGCTGTGAATTTATTATCGCTTTATTTTTAAGAGTGTACCTAAATAACTACTACAACAAACTATCCGTAAGCAGAAAATTACAGTAGGAGTTTATTGAAGCAAAATCGCACATTAGCAGTTAACCTGTGTAAAAAGGCACATTTTTTCAGCTAGAAGAACTGAGCTGTCTGCGGTTCACACACAGACATACGTTCCCTACTTTCCTTTTTTGTGCTCCCCGTGCCAAAAGGTTTTGATAAATGAGATGGTTTAATTAATACTTTTCCAGTGCTTAGTGCAGGGAGCTTATAATTAGTCCTGGTTTTAAGAGCATAATCTCCTGACATCATTGAGATCTTATCACACTCGCACACAAACACACTCACACGTTCAAGAGTCTGACACACACTGCCAGCCTACTACTTATGGAGGATCGTGTGTGTGTGTGTGTGTGTGTGTGTGTGTGTGTGTGTGTGTGTGTGTGTGTTTGTATTCAATCCCTGTCAGTCACAGCAGATTTAAAAGTTAGACTCCATTGTAAACAGTTGTTTTAAAGAGTAAATCACTTTGATAGAGAGGCAGAAAGAGAGCTGGAATTAGTCACAGTAACACATATTTAAATATGTCACTGTTTCTGAGGTAAATAATCTGCATATAGGATGCTTATCATGCAAAAATACTTTATAAAATATGTGCAATATCATGATGTGCTACTTCTAGTGATATAGAGATATAACCAGAACTGATATTAGACTAATGAACTCTTTATAGATTTATTATTTGATCAGACTGACAAATTATTTCACAGGATATAAAATTATTATTATTATTACTATTATCATGTTAACTGGACAAATAGCTGGACACCATAAGGATGTCATGTGACAAGAATATACTTTATTATACATACTATACTGTAATATGCATACTATTTTCACCGGTATACAGTATATGGTGCAGAATATCATTCTAGTATATAATTAGTTCATAGAATGTAATGTTGAATTTAAATCATTATCCATCATCACTACTTAATACAGTATTTTTAGGAGAGATATTATGATATGTGACCCTGCGCCACAAAACCAGTCATAAGGGTAATTTTTATTTTTTTTTATTAGATTTATACATTGTTTGACAATAATACATGGACAATATTTGGCTGAGATACAACTATTTGAAAATCTGGAATATGACGGCGCAAAAATATCAAAATATTGAGAAAATCACCTGTAAAGTTGTCCAAATTAAGTTCTTACACTTAAAAAGTTTTCACCAGATTCAATTTAAAAACCTAAGTTCAGCAGCTGCCTTACATTTTTAAGCTTAAATCTACAAGTCATTTTAACTTATTACAATCAAAATTAGTTGATTTAACTTACGAGTTTAAATAACTTAAGTTGATTTAACTTAACATTTTAAGGCAGCTGCTAAAGTTAAGTTTTTAAGTTGAAACTGGTGAAAACGTTGTACAGTGTAGCAATGCATATTACTAATCAAAAATAAAGTTTTGATATATTTATGGTAGGTAATTTACAAAATATCTTCATGGAACATGATCTTTACTTAATATCCTAATGATTTTTGGCATGGTTTTGTGGTCCAGGGTCACATATAATATAATATAATATAATATAATATAATATAATATAATATAATATAATATAATATAATATAATATAATATAATATAAATAATATAATATAATATAATATAATATAATATAATATAATATAATATAATATAATATAATATAATATAATAGCTACAATTGGTTAAATCTTAAGTATTTTTATTCTAACTGAATATTATTAAGAATTAAATTTTACAGTAATTTACAGTGGTGGCCAAAATAATTAGAACAGTAGTGTTTTCACCAGCCAAAAAATGTTTTAAGTCAGTTATTTCTATCTTTTGCTGTAGTGTGTCAGTAGGAAATATCAGTTTACATTTCCAAACATTCATTTTGCCATTAATTGCAATAATCCAGTGAGATTTTTGTTTGCACAAGGAGTCTAACAACGGCCAGTGCTCCACACAGAGATCTGATCTCATCTTCATCCAGTCTGTCTGGAATTATATGAAGAAACAGAACAAACTGAGACTAAATCTAGAAGAACTGTGGCAACGTCTCCAAGATGCTTCAAGAGACCTACCTGCAAAGCTACCTGAAAAAGTACGTGCAAGTGCACCATAGGGCAAAAGCTGCTTTAAACGCAAAGGATGATCACCAAATGTTGATTTATTTAGTTAATAGAAGTTAATTGATAAAGAAAATCTATTTATGACATTATTTTTGACAGCATCCTCATTTTACAGCATTTCTACGCAAGTGCCTAAAACTTTGAACAGTACTTTAACTTTGCAGGTAGGTTTCTTGAAGCATCTTCAATACGTTGCCACAGTCTGTCTCGATTCAGTCTGTCTCAGTTTGTTCTGTTTCTTCATGTCATTCCAAACAGACCGAATGATGATGAGATCTCTGGGTGGAACACTATCTGTTGTCCTTGTGCAAACAAAAATCTCTGGATTATTACAATTAATTGCAAAATTAATGTTTGTAAATGTAAACTGACATGTCCTACTGACACACTACAGCAAAAGATAGAAATAACTAACTTAAAACCATTATTTAGCTAGTGAAAATACTAGTGTCCTAATAATTTTGGCCACCACTGTACATACATAGTAATTGGTTGATCCCTTGCAATATTACATTAGAACCCTTATTGAAGACCACCTGACCTTAACACACACAAACCAAATGAAACAGCATGTATCATCTGCAGTACAGTACCTTCTCACCACTTCCTTGCACCTCAAAACAGCAGCAAGTAAACCTGTACGAAAACGAAGAAACTCTGCAACTCTGTATTAATTTCAAACTGGTTAGCAGTGGCTTTGTGAAATGCTGTATCATTTAATTGAAAAACTAATGATCCCAATTTCACTAACTTCTAATTAGAAACAGCAAAAATGTTATCATTGTCTCACTGATGCGTGCAAACACGCACAAAGGCCACGCTCACACACTCACTGAGTCAAGCACACACACAAACGCATAAAATCCAAAGGTTGCGTCTCGCGGAAGCATTTGTGGATATTTTCTGGGTATCAGTGGCATGTCTTCACAGATAGAGTCAAACACTACGCTTCACAATGAGAAATCAGATAATACCGGCATATCTCGATACATTGTCTCCATGTTTACACAATCAGAACAATGTGAGATTTTATTCCCTCAACACACATACAATCAAGCTGTGAGAACATAACACGTTTTGAAGTTGATACTTCAGTAGAATACCTCAATGAAATATACAAAACTAGAAAAAAATAAACAATTTCAAATATCGACAACTTTCCAACCCTTGTGAATTAGAAGTACACTTGTACTGTAGCATCCTTTTAAAGAGAGTATTTATTACAAAATCATTTACTTAAATGATTGACTTCCAGAATAAAAGTTCCTGTTTATTTACTCACCCCCATGTCATTTAAGATGTTCATGTCTTTCTTTCTTCAGTCGAAAAGAAATTTGAGCTTCTGAGGAAAACATTCCAGGATTTTTTCTCCATATAGTAGACTATAATGGTGGCCAACAGGTTAAAGGTCCAAATTGCAGTTTCAACGCAGCTTGAAAGGGCTCTACACGATCCCAGCCAAGGAATAAGGGTCTTATCTAGTAAAACAATCAGTCATTTTCTACAAAAAAAAAAAAAAAAATCATATACTTTTTAATCACAAATGCTCATCTTGCACTAGCTAGACTTTACGTATTATATAGTCACGTTGGAAAGGCCACGCATGACGTAGACAGAAATACCGACCCAGTGTTCACAAAGCGAGCGTGCAAAGAAAGTCAAACAGCCTTTACAAAAAAGGTAAAACAAAGATGTCCAAGATTTAATTTGAAGTTGGAGGAAAAGTTTTTCGCTCTACTCTTCCTTTCTTAACCGGAATACACAGACAAAGAACTAACACACATCGCAAAGCTAGGGCAAGTTGAGCATTTGTGGTTAAAAAGTATATACATTTGTATTACTTTTTAAAAAATGACCAATCGTTTTGCTAGACAAGACCCTTATTCCTTGGCTAGGATCGTGTAGGGCCTTTGAAGCTGCACTGAAACTGCAATTTGGACCTTCAACCCATTGATCCCCACTGAAGTCCACTATATGGAGAAAAATCCTGGAATGTTTTCCTCAGAAACGTTACATTCTTTTCGACTGAAGAAAGAAAGACATGAACATCAATTATCAGGATTTTTTTTCAATTAAATACATTTAAATTGAGTTGCAATTAACATGTAATTGCGTGTTTAAATATATTACAATCAGTTTTTGCTCATTCATCATCTGTCAGGTAAAGCTCAAAAGTCTGCTCACTTTGAAAACAGCAACACAACAAAAACACACAAGATCTGAGGCATCATTAATACACCCAGGTTTAGTATTTGTTGATAACAGTGACACTTGACTAGTTAAGCAAACAAGAAAAACACGACCAAAACACGGCTTAAGCATGACTATAGATATCTATAGATGAAAACAACCAAACAAGTTCAAGTCAACACAGGCACCACCTTTAAAGACGCTCAAAACGTATCGCTGCAAGCCATTTGGCATTCTGACTAGAAAGGCGGCCAACGTTTTCAATTAAAGATGTGTCTTTTAGCAGGCAATAACTCAGATTTATAGTTCGGGTAATGGAATTAATGTATTTGAATTGGAAGATATATATATAAGGGCACAGAGTTTGTTATTTTCCCCTCTCGTTCGGCTTACGTATAAGACATGCAATTAATTTCCAAGAGCATTTTTTCTCAGAGACCTTATTGATGACAATGCGTATGATTTATTTGATTTGTCTAGACACTCCCCGTGCTTTCCCAAGGCAGAAAGTATGTGTGTGTGTGTGTGTGTGTGTGTGTGTGTGTGTGTGTGTGTGTGTGTGTGTGTGTGTGTGTGTGTGTGTGTGTGTGTGTGTGTTTGTGTGCTTGCCATCTTCTGCCCCAATGTGTGTGATCTGTATTTAACTGAGTGTCAGGGTGAAAGGTGAGCTCTGCCGTGAAGCAATAAAAGCAGAATTAAATCATAAATACACTGTTACAACAACAAACTGTCAGCTTTAATAAATGATATCGACGATAGCCATGGAAACCAAACAGATCGCATTGTAATACATTGTAAAACAGATAAATATTTTTCTGGCTACTTTACTGTCATTGACTATTAATTCCCACAAGGGTCTAGACAGCTGACCTCAATGATGGATTCTCAAACCATGTTCACGTTAGTGAACACTGTGTCCATAATGGTTATTTTCACAGTGGACGGACTCATCTATTTAGAATATTCTCATTAATATTCAAAAACACAAACAGAGGCTATAAAGAGAATACAAGCAGTCATTCTTCACCAGGAAATGGTGTCATTATTATTACCTTTTTAGCCATCAAATAGACCTATAAAGGTATTTTTTATGGTTGACATCTTTGATTAATATGTATTTGGGATAAACTTGTGTCAGCTTTGCTGAGTATCAATAATTAACCATCAGTTAACGGCATTACTTCAACCCTGTTCAAAATTACACTACATCTGCGATTCAAATACTTTCAATCAATTTCAATAACTGAGGAAATTCTGATATTGTTGCTCTTGAGTTGAACATTACACAGCGTTTAAAGCATAAAATGGCTAATAATTGCTAATATGTATTCCTCACAACAAACAAAATTGTACAAGGGAGGTTGTACAAATTTGAACGAATTAGCCACCTTGTAAAATACAAACTGATATTAAGAAAAACTAAATGAAAAGTCACATGGTTTAATATGCTCATGCTAAATTTAGGAACTCTGTTGTACTTTTACAACAGTTCAGTGTCTCAGAAAAAGTGTCCACACACCAGGACAGAAAAAAAGAAAAAGGGGTTTCCTCAAGACAAGTGTTTTTGGAAGACACTGCAGGACGGTTTTCCCAAGACATATATATATATATATATATATATATACATAAACATACAGTCAAGCCCAAAATTATTCACATCCCTGGCAAATTCTGACTTAGTTACTTTTGTTAAACCAGCAAGTTTTTTGTTTTATCGGAAATGACACAGGCTCCTCCCAAAGGATAATAAGATGATGTACAAGAGGCATCATTGTGGAAAAAAAAATATATTTCTCAGCTTTTATTTACATTTGAACAAAAAAAGGCATGTCCAAAATTATTCATACCTTGTCAAACTGTCACAGTCTATGGAAAAATCCAAAGTTCTATACCATTCCAAATAGTCCAAGCTGTTCTAAAGCATCCTAATTACCCTGATTCATTGGGAACAGCTGTTTGAATCAACTTAAGGGTTGAAAAACAGAAGCTGTTATGTGAGTTTATATGTGACTTTAAAATGCTAATAAAAGCTGTATAATAAATGAAATAGAATAATAAAGCAATGAAATAACAGGGTTCAACAGGAACAATTTGGTAGAATTGTACTATTATTGGAGTTGAGTAATATTTTACAGTTTCCTAAAATATAATAATGATGAATGGAAATGTGCAACCCAATCTCATGGCAATTTGTACATTTTAAACAAGGTTGTTATTTTGTCAAATGTACGACTGTTAAAATGTACAACATTTTATGAGGTGGCACATTTGTAGGAACTTGTACAAACTACCGCACCTAACCCTGCCCCAAAACCTAAAACCGTGACAGAAATTGTACAAAACTGTACGAGTGAGGTCATACGAATTAGCCACCTCATAAAACACATACGAATTGGCCATGAGATAGCATTGGAATGTGTAAAAAAAAAAATGATATTCAGATGAAAAACAATGTAAGGAACTTGTAATATTCCTATACTTTTACAACAGCTCAGCGTCTTAGAAAATTGTTTACACACACCAGAACCAAAAAGAAGGGTTTAAGGGTTAAGGGTTTTTCTCAAGGCAAGTGTGTTTGGAAGACACAGCAAGACAGATTGTCTTGCGATGTCCATTTAAAGAAGTCAGGAAACCTGAAAGAGCTGCTTTTCTCTTTTCAGAGTTCGAGTATGAGATTTGGAACTAAGAGAGTGAGGTGTCAGTCTGATTTATTGACTGTCATTTTTACTGACCTCGTAATATATTGAGTGTGTTGATGTTACACAATGCGATCTTTCATAAATCTGAGGTGAATAAATGCACAGGTGAGAGTCATCTGAATTACTCATGCACTAACAAATAAAGAATAAAACAGATGAATGACAGTCTTGAGTCTTGAAACACAATTGAGCGAGGTGGGTGGTTTGGCAAACTAAGAGAGCATAGCTTGTTTCTTGCTTAAACTGACAATCATTGTACATTAAAGGGGCAAAGGCATGATCTTTAAAACTGAAATTAACGGAAACTAATGGAAATTAACACTCTTTTAGCAGCGCATTTCATATCAAATATGTCACGACAAGTACATGCCGGTACGTATTTTGCTTTTTACGAAAAAGTTCCCACAGGTACATTTCCGTCATGAGATCAGGTTGAACATAACTTATTTTGAAATCATAATGACATTGCATTTCATATGACCGCCACATTTACAAATCAAAGATGCCTACTTAGTTTTTAGGAACTTGGCCCAGGTAGTTACATTGTACAGTAACAAGGAGGAAGTAGCAGATACTATTACACCTAAATGACAAAAGAAGAAGATTTTTACAGTAAGTAATGAAAAAATAATTTACAAATGACAAATGCATGCATATACATGCATTTCAGCACAGATATTGTAGTGCCCACTAGCTATTATGTCTATAATAATACGTAACTGTATAATTGTCAAAGACAAAAAAAGGGTTTACGCATAAAAAATACAGGTAATATTGCATTAAATTGTTGTTGTCTTTCCCCAAAAAAATATTTAAAAGTTTTCTATTTAATTTAATTGCATTTTTGTTTTTGTTTTTTCTGAGCAAAAAATAAATATCATAAATTACCCTTAATTTACAGAAGACACCCACTAAAATGTCATTCAGTGTAACAGTCTTGTCAAGCATATTTACAACAAAAATCAATTTATGAAAGACAAATTACTTTCACCCCAAATACTAATTAGTAAAATTTGCCACTATTCTAGGTTTTGCCCATTCGTCAGTAAGAATTTTTCATTTAAAAAAAAAACAATAAAATTGAATATTCTCACTTATTCTTTTATATATTTTAATATGTACAAGTCAGAATAAGCATGTTTGAATGTTTACATAAATATTGTGTTACACTGAATGACAATATAACATATTTTAATCAAATTTTGACATTTTATTCTCCAAAAACGTATTTGAAACCTTAAAAGACACTTTACTTACATTCAATGTGCTTCCTATGGACATAAAAACACTTTTGTAAATTTCTTGTGACGTGGACATCTTAACGTCTTTGACCCATAATACTTAATCACATTATTAATAATAGCATTATTCAATGAAATATTCTAACATAATAAAAATGCTATAACTACATATGTTTTTGTTGTTGTTTTAATGTGTCTTTTTATTAACAACAATAAAACACATTTCTGTCATAATTACAGCATAAATATTTGAGGAAATATTATAAACAGATAAGTATCTACTTTAAGTTTGAGTTTGCGGACTACTGGGTACAGATGTGGTAACTTTCTAGCTTAATTAATTTTAATACAGTAGGTCAAAAAAATTAAATAATACCTGATACCATTGATGCTTGGCAATATTTCTCTTCCAACATATTGTATTATATAACGGAATGATTATATAAAGTAACCCTCATTCATTCATTCATTCACTCATTGAAGTCATCAAGTCGTCCAGATGACATTCTTAGCAATGCATATTACTAATCAAAAAATAAATTTGATTTATTTACTGCAGGAAATGTACAAAATATCTTCATGGAACATGATCTTTACTTAATATCCTAATGATATTTGGCATAATTTGGGATCATTTTGACCCATACAATGTATCTTTGGCTGTGGTTAGGTTTTGAGATATAACAAAGACTTGTGTACTTCTGAGCATTAATAGCTGGGAAAACTAAAACTATAGTATAGATAATTTAAAATAAATAGTATTTTTGAGCCAGAAACCTTGAAACGTCACATCTTTGAAAAGTAAATAGACAAATAAGCTATGACCCTGCAAGCGTTGTCGTCCTTACAAAACATTTTGCTTTTTTTTCTCTCTCCCTAGCTCACTCCCTAAGAAGGAAAAGAAGACAATCAGGATGACCAGGAAGACAGAAGCCACTAGATAGACAGGTAGGGGTGGAGAGACAGGGTGTGTGTGGTGTAACCCTAGCCCCAGGGCAGTGTAAGTGAGCAGAGGGGGACAGTAGGACTGGCCTGACTCCAGTCGCCCGGCCTGGCCCCTAATGGGGTCCCTTTCTCTGCCTGCGCGCCGCTGTGCTCCCCTAATTGAAGGTAATTGTTGGGAAGAGGCTTCGGCTGCCCAAAGCCACACAGAATTCCCACTGTTCCTTTCTCCCAGACGGGCAGACCCAGAGCGGGAGGGGGCGGCCGATGGGGCGGATCACATTTCCGACTGGCCCAGGTCCCTGCTCGTTGTCTTACGGCATGCATAGGCTACGCACACACACACACACACACACACACACACACACACATAAGTGTATAATTGTGTCCAACCTAAATGGGCATCCTGTTCTGGAGTGACAGCTCAGAGGGTGGGTGAAGCCTGATGACAGACGGACAGAACGGGAGAATAGAACGCGAAAGAGAGAGACCAATTGTGTTCGTGCTGATTCATCGGTAGAAACCTGTAGTCACCATCCGCAGTTAAATGCTCACACACACACGCAGGTGATGAAATAATGCTGAAATGAGGATTGGACGCGCTGAATGAGGAACTGTAACCGTGTGTCAGTACGGGACGCATCGCTGCTGCAGAACTGGGCTCTGTGCCCGACTTGACATTACACCATCTACTGCGAGAAAGAGAGCGAGAAACAAAGAAAGAGAGAGAGGGGAAAATGCCAGTGGAAACGTGGGTCCATCATGCTGAAGCAGGTCTGAAAATGAGACGAACTCTATGTAATGAAACCACTGGAATTTTCACAAACACACATTGTGCAACTGTATGTCACAAAACATGCCTAAACGTCAGCTAAAGCTGAACAAATGAACCACATGTTGCCAGAAAATGTACAGTTTTTGTTTTCTTTGTGGATAAAAAAGTAATCTCGTAGTTTTATAAAATTAAGGATGAACCACTGATGTCACATGGACTATTTTAATAATGTCCTTACAACCTTTCTGGACCTTGAACTTTGTAGTTGTGTTGCTGTCTATACAGGGTCAGAAAGCTCTCGGCTTTCATCAAAAATATCTTAATTTGTGTTCCAAAGATGAACAAAGGTCTCACAGGTTTGTAACGACTTAGGGGTGAGCAATTAATGACAGAATTTTGGGTGAACTATCCCTTTAATGTAAATAATGGAGAAAAAGGGTTAAAAAAGGTTTGGAAAATACTCGTTGCTAGCCAGATTCAAATTCACATTTGTAGTTTGAGCAGCTCAATATAAACATTTTTTAATACTGTTTATACTCTAAAATTACTAACTGACTTCACTGAAACAGAATCTGTAACATACATACATACATATATGAACAGGGTTGCCAGATCTCGTCATCCAATCAGAATCAGAAGGTGGACTTTATCCGGTGGTTTGGAAAATAAATGTTGCTAGCCAGATTCAAACTCACATTTGTACCATGAGCATCATAGCCCGATATAAGCATTGTATCAATTAAACATAATCTGTAACATACCTACATATATAAGGGTTGCCAGATCTTGTCAGCAAATCAGAAAACAGAAGGTGGACTTTATCCAGTGACATGATTTTGGAGCAGAACTACACTGGATTGTGTTGAACAATAAAAAACAGACCTGTTCTGAAAACTTCTTTGAAAACTCTATTCATTTTTGCAATTAAGCATTGGTGCAAAAACCCATCTATCTGTCTAACTTCGTCCAGACTTACAAACAGGGGTGCTCTGAAAACTATATTATTTTTTGCAATTCTATGGATGCCTTTGAAGTGTATTAACAGGCAAATGTACTTAACGTTCTTCTAGATAACTTCCCCATCACACCCAACACAATAATGTTGAACATTAAACATTACACCAAAGTTCTATGAAATTGCCAAAATATCATATTTCCCCTAACGCTGAATTTCCACAGTAAATGAATAATACTTTACATTTACACTTAAGTAGGTACTTGAGTCATATTCAAGAAACCAGAAAATCAAGATTTGGGAGATTTCTTGACTTGAACTAATAAGCAACCACTCCGAACATCATGATTGCATAGGAATGCATGAAAAAGCAAGATTGCTTAATATCACAATGGCAAAATGTAACTGATCTATTTATTTTTGGTCACCTTTATTTATAATGGCTACTTAATATAATGGAAAAATGGAAAGAAATGGTTAAAAACTGGTTTGGGAAATAAATGTCGTTAGCCAGATTCAATCTCATGTTTGTAGCATGAGCACCACAGGTCAATTTAGCATTTATAATATGGTATATACTGAAAAATTACTACCTAAATCTGTAACATACATACATACATACATACATACATACATAAGGTTGCCAGATCTTGTTATTCAATCAGAAAACAGAAAGTGGACAGTAGCATTATTTTTTTAATATTAATAATACGGTAAAATGAATACATGACTGCTGTCAATAAAATAGAATATGTAACATACATACACACATACATAGGGTTGCCAGATCTGGTCAGCTAGTCAGTAAACAGAAAGTGGACTTTATCCAGTGGCATGAGTTTGGGGCAGAACTACATTGGATTGGGTTGAACAATGGAAAATGGGGGTACACATCTAACGGGTTTGGGAAATTAATGTCGCTAGCCGGATTCGAACTTACATGGGCACCACAGCTCAATATTAGCATTTTTAAATACTGTTTATACTATAAAATACTACCATTTATCAGTTATCACTAAAACACAATGGCCCGGTTTCACAGACAGGGCTTAGACTAAGCCAGGATTAGGCCATAGTTCAATTAGGACATTTAAGTCATTTTTATAAACATGCTTAGAAAAAAACATTACTGGTGTGCATCTTGAGACAAAACAAAGGCACTGATATATTTTAAGATCAATCAGTGCAATTTTGTTTCAGTTGAAACAGCTCAGACTTACATTTTAGTCTAGGACTAGGCTTAAACCTTGTCTGTGAAACTGGGGGAATCTGTAATTGGTTAAATAGGGTTGCCAGATCTTCTCAGCCAGTTAGAAAACAGAAAGTAAACTTCATCCAGCGGCATGAGTTTGGGGCAACACTACACTGGCTTGTGGTGAACAATGAAAAACGGGGATATTCTAAAACATATCTAACTTCATCCAGACTCAGACTCACAAACACAGAATGAACATCAGTTTACAGGCATAAAGTGGATGCCTTGAAAGTGTAACAAGTAAATGTTCTTAATGTGAGATTGCTTAGCTTCACAGTGGCATGTTTGCACTTCAGATCCATTCTGATCTGTTTATTTTTGTCACTTTTATTTATAATGGCTACCTAATATAATGGTAATAATATAAAAACTGGTTTGGAAAATAAATGTTGCTAGCCAGATTCAAACTCATATTTGTAGCATGAGCACCACAGATCAATGTCAGCATTTTTTAATACTGTTCATAGTGTAAACTTATAGGGTTGCCAGATTTTGTCAGCCAATCAAGAAACAGAAGGTGAATAAATTTGGGGCAGAAATACATCAGATTGTGTTTAACAATGGAAAACGAGGGTGTTCTGAAAACAGGTTTAGGACATGTTGTTAGCTAGATTCGAACTCACATTCGTAGCTTGAGTGCCAAAGCTCAATGTAAGATTTTTTAATGCTGTTTATACTATAAAATTAATTCATGACTGTTCTCACTGAAACAGAATATGTAACATACATAACATATGTACATAAATAGGGTTGCCAGATCTTGTCCGCCAATCAAAATACAGAAGCTGGACTATCCAGTGGCATGAGTTTGGGGCAGAACTACATCAGATTGTGTTAAACAGTGGAAACAGGGATGTTCTGAAAACACAGCTATCTGTCTAATGGGTTTAGGAAATAAATGTTGCTAGCTAGATTCGAACTACCATGAGTACCATAGCTCAATATAAGATTTTTTTTAATACTGTTTATACTGTAAAATGAATTCATAAGAATCTGTAACATACATGCATACATAAGATTGCCAGATCTTGTCAGCCAATCAGAAAACAGAAGGTGGACTTTATTCAGTGGCAGAACTACATTGGATTGGGTTGAACAATGTAAAACACAGGGTGTTCTGAAAGCACATCTGTCTGTCTAACGGGTTTGGGTAATAAATGTTACTAGCCAGATTAAAACTCACATTTGTAGCATAAATTTTGTTAATACTAATAATAGTGTAAAATTAATGCATGACTGTTGTCAATAAAATAGAATATGTAACATACATACATACATAAATAGGGTTGCCAGATCTTGTCAGCCACTCAGAAAACAGAAAGTAGACTTTATCCAGTGGCATGAGTTTGGGGTAGAACTACACTGGCTTGTGCTTAAGAATGGAAAACGGGCATTTTCTGAAAACTCATCTATCTGTCTGACTTCATCCAGACTTACAAACACAGAATGGACATCAGGCATAAAGTGGACGCCTTTAAAGCGCATAAACAGGTAAACGTTCTTCTAGATAACTTCCCCACCACACCCAACACAATATTATTGATGTCAGCCTGAACATTACACCAAAGTTCTGTGAAATCGCCAAAACGTCATATTTCCTTCCACGCCGGATTTCCGAAGTGTGAGATTCTGTCGAGTGTGCGGAGCACTGGGCTGAAATGAGAATTACCTTCCCGCTCTGCGCGCTCAGAGACACCGCGCTTGGCTGAGTTTAGCCGTACGGACGCAGCCAAGCGGGAAATCCAGATTCCAGCACTATCAGGGAAATAGCACATATGACTGCGGTGCCTAAGTCGGCCCTAATCAGGTCAGCCTAATGGTAACTCACCATCGCCATCATTCCAGCCAGACTGATTGAGCCTCTAAGCCTAAATAGCAATGCTCTTTTCCGCCTAAAGCGATTCCTATATTACTTTTCGCCCTAAACCCAGGAAGAGAGAGAGTGAGCGAGAGAGGGAGAGAGAGGGGGGGGGGGTTGAGATGGAAAACTGAGCGTCCCGTGCGTCCTTTTCTCGGCGGAGTCAGCAAACATTCTGATTCACTGACTCGCTCAGCCACGGTTGCAAAATCAACAGCGCTATCTCCTCCGTGTGATTGTTCCTCGGCCGAATTCAAAGCAACTTGTGATATTCATTTCCACACCGCAGGAAGAGATGATTGCGTTCATTGTGTTAGCTAGAACCGAAAGATCTAATGAAGACAGCGAACCGACGACTTTTTGTTGCACAAAGAACTTTGGGCCTCTTATTGTCTGACCTCTCTTGCCCAATCGCGCCATTGGCGTCTCAGATGGCCGCTTCGAACTTCTACGGCGCAGACGTTGGGATGTGGCCGATAATTAGTCAGATGAAATGAATTTGGAGTCTTTCTTTTCCGTGAGAGATTTCCACCATAATTACTGCGGTTTAATTAAAAGTTCCCGTCAATCTGCCAGATTGCCGACTGTGCCGAATAATGGACGAAGACGACGAAATGAAACCTTAATCCAGCGTCAACGTTAATATCTGATGCCTGCAAAGACAAACCTCTTTTTTAGGGTTTTAGAATCTCTAATAGAGCACTATTATATCTTTTAAAAACTCATTATGGGATCTACAGGAATACTGCAAGCGGGATCCTTAGAGGTTGCTGCGGTATTCTGTACCACAATGAATCTGGAGAGGAGAGGTCCCCATCTGGGAGGTGGCATGCAATTAGACTACACTGGATTAGTTTCTTTTTAAAGTTATTGAAACACAATGAGAGCACAGAACGCTTCTTTTCCCACTCTTCAACTCGTCAAACTAATCATCTGCATTCTTTGCAAGTGTCTTTTTTTCTTTAAGCTCCATCTATCACATGTACTAAGCGTTAAAAGCCTCTATTTCAAACAGGAGGGTTGAAGACACATTACAGGTCACAATTTGAGAGGAATTAGCAAAAAACGCACTGCAGAAAGCCCTCAACAACGCTCTCATTAATGTAAGTGCTGACCTGGGAATTCACAAACTTCACCCGAGAAACTTCCCCCGACACGCGTGCTAATAATGAACCTGCGTGGAAATGTTATTACCGGAATTAAATGCCATTGCTCATGACAATGAGGTTGTGTGAATAAATGTGGATGAACATAATATTTTTAGCGAGTGTGAAGGAAACTTGATTTTTCTTAGTGAAAAGATCAAGAGAAGGGGGTTTCAACAAGGGTTGCTCCCTGAAATCCTCAGAAGGGGGGAAAAAAGTGTCACACTCTTGTTAGTAAAAACTGGACATAAATGATGGTGTATATTAAGGCCTCTTTTTCTTTTTTTTGTAACAAATCAGCATTTTTTTTTTATTTTTTTTTTGTTCTAAAAAGGTTTTCTCTTTTTAGGGGTAGGAAAAACTATACTTACAACTTAACAAAAACAAAATGTTTCTTTTTTTTACATACAATGACAAATGTGAATTCAAATTTACAGTTGAAGTCAAAAGTTTACAAACACCTTGCAGAATCTGCAAAATGTTAATTATTTTACCAAAATAAGTCCCTCGAAAAGTCTTTCAGGTCCCACAAATTCTTTAGTTTTTCAGCATTTTGTGTATTTGAACCCAACAATAACTGTATGATTTTGAGATGCATCTTTTCACACTGAGGACAACTGAGGGATTCATATGCCAACGTGGTTGAAACTTTTTAAATTTGAATATCAGGGTAAATTTAACTTATTTTGTCTTCTGGGAAACAGTACACATCTTCTGTAGCTTCTAAAGGCCAGAACTAAATAATAATAAAAAGTAAAAAATATGATTTAGGCATAATAAGAAAAATGTACTGTAAAATCTTAATTCTGTTCAAAAGTTTTCACCCCCTAGCTCTTAATGCATTGTTTTTTGTTTTTGTTTTTTGTTTTTTTCTTTCTGGAGCATCAGTGAGCATTTGAACTTTCTTTAAATATTAGTTATTATACATTATACTTTTTTTGGTCAAATAATTAACAGATTCTGCAAGGTGTATGTAAACGTTTGACTTCAACTGTAATTTAGCAAAAAGATGATCTGTATTCTAAAACTTTCCAATTTGGAGAAGGAATGCGTGTTCTGGATAAACAAAGAGAGAAATTAAGCATAATGTGGATGGATAAGATTAGATTGACAAAACCTTTTTTTTTTCTGTAATGAAAGATTATGAAAAACATATCAGAAAATGTATTTGTGATTTATGTGATTTCAATCATGAAAATAAATGCCCTTTAAGTGATATATAACACGTCACATTGTACAACCCAAGCTACAGATGGTCAAATAAACATTTCTTTTGTGTGTGTTTATGATTAGCATACGAACCACTTAGCCTACTAGCTTAGCATAGTGCTAACTTGTTATCCTGTTTTTCTTGTATATGCAAAATACAACAACACACAATCTACAATATTTAACAGCAAAATCAAAGATACTGTAATAACACTTTTGATCAGGAATTAGGGTTGGATTCCACAGAAGGAATAAATCTTAGTCATTATAGCACAAACAATGTGAAAAAGTATGTTCAAAAACAACATTTGAACATGACGTATAGTTTTATTTAAGAAAACATTAAAAATGAAACATAAACGCTCAAAATATATTCTCTCAAAATATTTAAAAGAATGTGTGCATGTTACCGTTTAAAAAAAAGTTTAGCAAGAGTGCTACACTGGTACACACACTCATCTTTTTCTTCCGCTTTCCTGTCTTATTCAACTCTATCTTTCCTTCTCCGATTTCAGGAGCATCTTTCTTTCATGAGTGGCACTGAACCCACGGAAGGATGTTGGATTTGTGAAAATCAAAAGGCCTGTGATCCGTCCAGCTCTTCCATAGCCGCAAGTACATGCGACTTATGATTAAACGCGCCGAATATATTAAATTAAACCATTCTGCCGCCCCAAAAAAGGAGAAATTAATGAGGCAGGTAGGAGAAATGCTATGATAATGAGCCGAGTTAAGATGCCCCCCCTGCAAAGATACGTTGAGCGGTAATCCAGACCCCTACATATGAAAGCATATTTAAGCCGAACCAAATTCAAATGATTTAAATGTAAAATAATCAGCAGGTAAGAATCTTATAAAGCAAAGAAGCAGAACTAACTACCTTGGCCCTTTGCGACTTCTTTTCATATTTTGGCTTTAATTTTATTTCAGTTAACTTTCTCTTAAACACACACACGTGCACACACACACACACACACACACACACACACTCACACGAAAAGCTAAGAAACCAGGTGACTTGAAAATCTATTGGGAAGTTTGCTAATTCAGAAAAAAAGCCATGGTAAAGTACACATGGAAACATGTAAATATCTTCTGTAGCTTCTAAAGGGCAGTATTAAATAAAATATGGCAAATATATTTAGGCAAAATAAGAAAAATGTACACATCTTCATTCTGTTCAAAAGTTTTCACCCCCAGCTCTTAATATCGTTTTTCCTTCTAGAGCATCAGTGAGCTTTTGAACCTTCCGTGATTATTATACAGTATACTTATTTTGGTAAAATAATTAACATTTTGCAGATTCTGCAAGGTGTACGTAAACTTTTGACTTCAACTGTAATTTAGCAAACAAATAGATAATCTTTGTAATATCCTAAAACTTCACAGTTTGGAGATGGAAGACTAAAATGGAGCATACTGTGAATAAATTATAATTTCTAAATTATGTCAACAATTGTTTTATGTGTATACTTATTCCTCCAAAGAAATTCTAGTTGTAACATCTGAGACCATGTTGATACTTCAGTGAAACATAAATGAGACCCCCATTATGTCTTCCAAGCTAAAAGCAATTACATCTCCTCTGGAAAGTTTCACATGGCACAAACACACACAACTAGACACACCTTATACACTCAGCGCTCATTACTTTTGAACTCAAGGGTAGTAGGGAGTCAATGACTGATATCTGAAGACAGACACAACACACACACACGCACCCTAGTGTCCCGCGACCCTCCATCATGGCTGGCAGCCCCTCAGTGCAGTGTTAAGGGCCCATCACTCATTCTGTATCCAAACCAAAACAAAACGGTGCCAACTGGTAGCGCTTAGAACTGTTTACAGTGAAGCCGTTCCATACACCCCCATGATTAATGTAGGCTGCGCAGACAGGTAAACAGACTCTGTGTGTGTGCGCGTGTGTGAGTGTGCGTGTGAGTGATTAATTTGCGACATGCAGACAGGTAAACAGAAGAATATTTACATGGCTTATCCCCCCTCCCCTATCGACTTAGTTCTTCTAAGCTGCAGATATTTTATCCTTTGAGCTAAAACTGTTTTTTTTTTTTTTTTTGTGCTATTCTGCTAGGCTCTGACACTTCTTTATTCTCTGTATCCCCCCACCCCCTTTCATTTATCTCTAGCATGGAAAGGTCACAAAATGCAATATACAGATGGAAAAAGAGGAAATGGCTGACAGGGACACACCGCACATTTGTTTTTACATCACTAACACAAAAGCAAAAAAAAAAAAAAAAAATCTAATTTAGTTATTACTAAATTAGTTATTACTACTATTAAAGTACTAGTAAACCCTATAACCTGTAGGTTAAAAAAAAGTGAATTAATGTTTATTTAAACAATGAACAAGTGGAATCCAAGCGGGCCTTGTACAGAGCCCTGAGGTATGCCTTAGGGAATAAGTACAGTTCCCCCATCGATAAATGTCATTCTGAAACTATGTGGCTTTTTTTTTTTTTTTTTTTTTTTTGATTGAACACCAAAGGAGAGGGTTAATAAAATGTTACAGCTATGCTGACTTTCAATGGACACTGCTTTGAAAGGTTCTTCACGGCAATGCCATAAAAGAATTTTGGTTCCACAAAGAACCATTCAGTCACAGGTTCTTTAAAGAACCATCTTTTTCTTTGTTAGAGGTTTACTGCCTCTAGTGTTTATTTCAACTGAAAACTGCAGTGATTCGTACATATAGGTACGGGTTTTTTTTTTTTTTCAGTTCTGCAGAAATCTATATAAAGGCACTCATTTCAAATGAACCTACATTGGCTATAACTCTAAAGCTCCTTGATGTTTTAAAATAATTTACCATCTGCACTACACATAAACCTCCCCGATACTATGAAGAAAAGCAAATGTGATGTAAAAACACAATCGCAAGCATGCCGTTTTAGCTTGTTTTTCGATCTCTCACTTTTCGGCTCTTTCATTGTTAGCCATGTTTTTCATGGGATTTGTACCCAAAGATTCCACATCCAAAGTCCAATTCTGTGCTGGCTGAGATACAGAAGAAGCTTGTTACATACGGAAAGCGAAACATATGGAGCTGTAATCATAACTGTCTATTAAAACGATTACAACTGCTCACTGTTTTACCACCTTTTGTTATGGTTTTACCGTGCTGGACGAAACGAGACGAAACGAGATGAACAATTAACAATATATACATTTAATAAAGTCTTCAGAGATACAAACAGGAACTGGCAAGAACACAGAATACTTCCACACACGAAATCACAGATAACATAAGCAAAGACCGACAGAGAACTCAAGAAACAAACAGACTTATAAAGACAGACTAATTATCAAACACAGGTGACGGTGATTACACAGATGATGGGGCTAAACCAAAATGACACAGATCAACAGGGGGAGACAATGGGCGAAACCAAAGACATAAACAGACAGAACTGTGACATTACGCCCCCCTCCGAATAGGCGCGTCCTCGCGCCGTAGAAAAAGAAAAACAAAACAGAAAAGAGGGGCGAAAAAAAAGAAAATGTCCATGGAGGCTTCGGCGGAGGACGCCACCCCAGGAGGGGGACCAAAACAAAAGTCCAGGTGACAGACAATACAGTCCAGAGGGGCGACGACGGAGGGAGGAGCCAGGGAGGACATGGGAGGGGCTTAAGGCAGGAGGAACAGACCCAGACCGCAGCCATGATGACGGCCCACTGAGGAGCCGACGGAGGGAGGAACCATGGTGGAAGAAGGTGTGCCGACTCCATGGGGCCGACCGACAGAGGCGGAGCAGATGGAGAAGGAGCCCGAGGCGAAGATGGAGAGCCGATGATCCGGGGTGACGCCGAGGATCCGGAGGGCCAAGGTGGAACAGGCTCTGGCGCCCGAGGCGGAGGCGAAGTCCCGGAGATCCGCAGCGGAGCCGGAGCGACAGAGGATGGAGGCTGTGCCCGCAGGAAGGAGGAGTCCCAAGGAGCCGGTGGGACGGCGCGACGAGGCACAGCCGGAGGAGCAGAGTCCTGAGGTGACGATGGGGTGACGACCGACCAGGGCGGAGCCGGAAAGACGATGGAGCCCGGTGGAGCTGGTGGATCGACGGGTGACGGTGAAGAGGAGGGCGTCGAGAGCCGATGTGGAACCGCGGGGTCGAAGGGCCGAGGCGGAGTCCTGGACTCGGAGGCTGGAGGCGGAGCTGAGGGATCCTCCAGCCGAGACGCCGATGGAAGCTGGTAGCCCCGCGGCGAGCCCACTGCACAGGTGGTGGGCTGAGGGTGAGCTGAGGGGCTGTCAGGGGACAGCGGCGGCCAGACGAACATGGCATCGGATGACAGAGGGTGGGTGGGTGGGAATTCCGGGCAGACAGGACAGACGGATATTTCTGTACTGAAGTCTATTAAGTCACATGAGTTATCTTGGGCAAGATCCGAGAAGAAGTCTATTAAATCCCCAGAATTAGGTCCAAGCTCACCCTCGGTGGTGGTGCAGTGGGCAGGGCTCTCTGTAGCCCTCTCTTGCTCCACGTCATACTCCACCGTCGCGGATGTTGCAGTCGGCTCTCGCACCTGGTCCGATGGGTCCAGCTCTGGCTCTGTCGCTCTCGGCTCTGGCTCTCCATCGTCGGTGGGCTCGGGCTGCAACTCCGCATGTCGGGGTGATGTTTGGCTGGGTTCTGGGTCGTGAGTGGGGCTGACGTCCACTCGATGAAATCCGGCAGGCTCTCTTGAGGACCCTCCCCGGATAGCAGCGCCTTGGTGGCAGAGTTCAGTCCTAGGCGGTAGTGGACGCATAGGCTGCTATCCGGGAAGTGTGACTGGTTTGCCAGGAAGAGAAACTCACGTGTGTGGTCCTCAAGAGAGCGTTCCCCCTGCCTCAGGAGGATCAGGAGAACAGTAGGGTTCATACGGAAAAACTGTTACGGTCGGTCTTTCTGTTATGGTTTTACCGTGCTGGACGAAACGAGACGAAACGAGATGAACAATTAACAATATATACATTTAATAAAGTCTTCAGAGATACAAACAGGAACTGGCAAGAACACAGAATACTTCCACACACGAAATCACAGATAACATAAGCAAAGACCGACAGAGAACTCAAGAAACAAACAGACTTATAAAGACAGACTAATTATCAAACACAGGTGACGGTGATTACACAGATGATGGGGCTAAACCAAAATGACACAGATCAACAGGGGGAGACAATGGGCGAAACCAAAAACATAAACAGACAGAACTGTGACACCTTTAGTGTTAATTTCTGTTGGAAATGGCAGTGATATGTACTTATTGGTACTTATTACTCACAAAAATGTTCCAACAGGTAGAACATTTCAGTCATATTTGCTATAAAATTAAAGGTTAAATAATTTATATGAGAGGAATGTATTAAAATAACCTTAGGGGAAAATAATTTCAAAATCTGAAGGAGTCCAAATAAAGACAAAGTAAATATGAACAGAATGCTAGGGTTAAAACATAAATTGTACTGGTAAGTGCAGATGCTCTTGACAAGTCTGACAGGAACCATTGTCCTCTTACAGGTGACAAAAGGTCAAGTTCAGCTTGCGTCATTTCCTGACCCCATTCCCCCAACATTTCCTGTCCTTCTGTCCTACTAAAAATAGCTAAAAGGCCAAAAATCATTGCAATACATGTATATGTTTTTTATATATATTTTATAAATTTTTTTATATATATATATATAATAAATTATGGACATGTTGTATTCATGAAGAAGACGTGTTCAAGCATGTTCTTTATGTGGTGAAGTAAGAGTAAACAGATCACCTTATTGTAACCCCATGTGCAGCAGGAATGACAGACATTTAGGTAAAGTACTAAAGATAAGTGACAGTGAAAGTTCAAACACGTGCTGCATGTCAGTTTGCCAAAGACACCTAAAACCCGTGACAGCCTGTCCTGCTAAAGACACGTCACAGAGTATTGTCACACATATACACCCTCATCCCCCTCATGTCAGTCATGTAGAAAGTCACATAACTATCATTCCACAGCTGTCACGACACCACAGCCGTTGTAATGGCCAACCTGGGGTCACCCAGGAGAAACGAGTTAGTTACCTATACACAATTAAAACAAAACATTCATGTACAGAATACTGCATTTCAGATATATAATTTCAAAGCCAGTTAATCTGTGTTTTAATCAGTCACAGTACTTAATATTCAATTATCTCTGCGTTGATCCACTGGTTTTGAATAAGCAACTCTTTTACTCAGCCAAAAAAAGAAAAAAAATAACGATAATAGTATCGTTACTATTCATGTTGCAATCTATGCTAAACTGTGTGAAAAAATTGCCGTTTTAAGCTGGGTTAAATAGTATATCTCCATCTTATGTAGGCTAAGGAAAGGGAGAATGCAAAACAAGTGTGATCAGTTTTTCACACCTATTAATGTATTTATGACATGCTGTAAATCATATAAAAATGAAATACAATTGTATTTTATATATTAATAATATGTTTTTCTACAATTTGTAAGAGAAGGGCACTAGCATCAGGGAGTCACTTTAGATAAAAGTCTAGCCAATTGTGAATAAATGTAATAAGTATAGTAAGTGCCTCTGTGTTAAATTGTAAATAATTTAATAGTGTGCTT